>NC_091211.1:1343281-1625781 GCF_040958095.1 Procambarus clarkii
AGGGTCTCTCTCAATAACACTTCCATTTCTCCCTACACAAGGGACTCTCTCCTATACCAAGTTGACAATAATTATGCCTTGCTTGGTATTATCTGACGCAATACAGTCTCTCTATGTGGGAAGAATTTGGTAAATAACGCGCAGATAGGAAAATATTAATTTATGTTAATTCTACAAATTAGTAGGATTAGTATATACTACCCTAGCATACAATGGTAATTAAATGTTGGCTTATTTCCAGCAATCATCACCACATTACTCCACTCATCAGCATCAATATATTACTCAACTCCAATCATCATCACCACATTACTACACTTACATCATCAGAACAACATTACTCATCTTCCACCCTCATCACCACATCACTCCACTCTCACCATCATCACCAAATTACGACACTCCCACCATCATCACCACATTACTACACTCCCATCATTATCACTACATTATTCCCCTCATCATCATCACTATATAATTCCAATCCCATCATCATCGTCACATTACTAACCTCTCATCATGATCAACACTTTGTTCCACTCTCATCATAATCACCACATTTCTCCACTCCCACTATCATCACGACATAAATCCCATCATCATCACCACTACCATATTACTCCACTCCCATCATCATCACCACATTACTACACTCACATCATCATCACCACATAATTCCACTAATCATCATCACCACATTACTCCACTCTTATCATCATCACCACATTACAACACTGCCACCATCATCATCTCATTAATCCACTTTCATCATAATCACCACATTACATAACTTCACTCCCATCAATATCAAGACATAACTTCACTCCCATCACTATCACTACCACATTACTCCACTCCCAACATCATTACAACATTACTACACTCCCATCATCATCATCAATATCTTACTCCACTCCCGAGATCATCACTATATTACTATACTCTCATTAACTTCTCCTCATTAATCCACTCCCATCATCATCACCACAATAATACACTCCCATCATCACTACATTACTCTACTCCCACTATCAACACCACTTTACTATACTCCTATCATCATCACCACATTACTCTACTTCCACTATCATCACGACATTTCTCCACTTCCATCTTTATCACCTCATTACTACACTCCTATCATCATTACCACATTACTTAACTCCTATCATCATCACTATATATCTACACCCTATCATTATCACAACATTACTCTACTTCCTCCATCACCACATTACTCTATCCCCATCATCATCACTATAATACGCGATTCATCATCATCACTATATTACTCCATTCATCAGCATCAATATATTACAAAGCTCCCATCATCATCACCTCATTACTCCACTGTCATCATGATGACCACATTACTCAACTCCCATCATCATCACTACATAACTCCGCTCCCACTATCATCACCACTTTACTACACACCGATGATCATCACCACATTACTCAATGCCCATCATCATCACAACATTACTACACTCACATCATTATCTCCACATTACTCCCCTTCCAACATCATCACCCCATTTCTCCACTCCCATCATTATACCCATATTACTCCACACCCACCATAATCATCACCACATTACTCCACTCCCATCATCATCACCATATACATTATTACACTCACAACATATAGAACAACATTACTCCACATCTTCCATCATCGCCACATCACTCTCATCATCATCATCACATCACTAAACTCCCATTATCATCAATACATTACTCCACTCCAACGATCATCACCAAAGTACTACACTCCCATAAACTTCAACTCATTAATCCACTCCAATCATCATAACTACATTACTCCACTCCCATCATGATCACCACATTACTCTATTCCCACCATCATCACGACATAACTTCACTCTTATTATCATTACCACCATATTGCTCCACTCCCATTATCATCACCCCATTACTTCACTCCTACTGTTATCATCACATTATTCCACTCCCACCATCATCGCGATATAATTTCACTCCCATCATCATCACAACAACATTTCGTCACTCCCATCAACATTATAGCATTACTACTCTCCCAACATCTTCACCACATTACTACACTCCCATCATCATCACCTCATTACTACACCAGCAACATCATCAGCACATTACTACACTCCTAACATCATCACAAAACCGGTACACTCCCATCATCATTATCACCACATACTCCCCTCCCATCATCATCACCACATTACTACACGCCCATCATCATCACCACATTACTACACGCCCATCATCATCACCACATTACTGCACTCCCAACTTCATCACCACATTATTACACGCCCAACATCATCACCACATTACTACACTCCGAACATCATCACTATCATTATCACCATCATGACCACATTACTCCACTCCCATCATCATCATCACCACATGAGAACACTCTTATCATCATCACCATATTATTACACCCCTATCATCACATTACTCCACTCCCATCATCATCACCACATTACTACACTCCCATCATTAGCATGACATTATTCCCCTCATCATCATCATCACTATATTACTCCACTCCCATCATCATCGCCACATTACTTTAATCCTATCATCAACACTACAGATCTAAACTCCTATCATTATCAACACATTACTCCATTCATCATAATCACTATTAATCTACTTATCAGCATAAATATATTACTAAACTCCCATCATCATACCCACATTATTCCACTCATCAGCATCAATATCATCAAGTTTTCTCATATCATCATCACTACATAACTCCGCTCCCACTATCATCACCACTTTACTACACTCCCATCATCATCACCACATTACTACACTCCCATCATCATCATCACATTACTATACACTCCGATCATCATCATCACATTACTACACTCCCATCATCATCATCACATTACTATACACTCCGATCATCATCATCACATTACTACACTCCCATCATTATCACTACATTTCTCCCCTCATCATCATCACTATATTACTCCATTCCTATCATCATCATCACCACATTATTCCACTATTATCATGATCACCACATTGCTTCACACTCATCATAATCACCCCCATTACTCCACCCCCAGCATCATCACAACATAACTTCCTCCCAACATCATCACCACAACATTACTCCAATCTTATCATCATTACAACATTACTACACACCCATCATCATCATCAATACATTACTTAACTCCCACGATCATCACCACATTACTTCACACCCATCAACTTCATCTCATTAATCCTCTCCCATCATCATAACTACATTACTACTCTTCCTTCATCATCGCCACATTACTCCACTCTCTTCATGATCACCACATTACTCCACTCCAACCATCATCAACGACATAACTCCCATCACCACCACCATATTACTCCACTCCCATCATCGTCACCACATTACTACACTCCCGTCATCTTCATCACATTACTACACTCCCATCATCATCATCATCACAACATTACGCTACTTTTATCATAATCACCACATTACTCCACTCCTACCATCATCACGATATAACTTCACTCCCATCATCATCACCACCACATTACGCCACTCCCATCTTCATTACAAATTTACTACTCTCCCAACATCATCACCGCATTACTACACTCTCATCAGCATCACCATATTACTACACTGCCATCATTATCTCTACATTACTCCACACCCAAAATCATCATCACGACATTATTCCACCCCCATCTTCATCACCATATTACTCCACTTTCTTCATCATCACCACAATACTCCACTTCCATCATCATCACCTCATTACTACACCACCAACATCATCAGCACATTACTCCACTCCTAACATCATCACCACATAAGTTCACTCCCATCATCATCACCACATACTCCCCTCCCATCATCATCACCACATTACTTCACTTCATCATCACTACATTACTCCACTCCTGCCATCATTACCACAATACTACTCTCCCATCATCATCACCACATTACTGTACTCCCAACATCATCACCACATTACTACACTCCTGCCATCATCACCACGACTACTACACTCCCATCATCGTCATCTCGACTTATCCCTTATGTAAAATTTCTACAACCCTCACTAATTTTTCTCTATCCGGGATATTTCTATTTCTTCTGTCATTTGGCAAAGGCTTTCAAACAAAAAACTACTTGAAGGCATCTGAAGACTCCTTCAACCTCCTAGCTATAACGAAGTTAACAATGACTGCGTCAGCTAACAAAGTCAACCAACAACGGTCTGGCAAGAAAGGGCTAGAAAAGGGCCGCACACAGCAGGATGTTGAATGCACACGATGTACAATGATAGCAAAATAGTAGGAACAAAAACGCCGGGAACTTGAAATTTATAAGCAAAGAGAAAAAGAGCTTCAACAACAAAAATTTGAGCATCAATGCCAGCTTGCCACATCAATGATTTTGTTTCACAAAAAGAGGGAAGCAAAACTAAAGGACCGTGGACAAAGCTTCAAGAATGACTTCGCACAGGCGCTTGAAGATGACTTCGCACAGGCGCTAGAAGACATTAATGTGTGAAGTTTCAGAAAGGGGGTTGGTACAGCCACCGACTGGTTGTTTACGCCTATAGCAACATTGAACATTTATTCTCCAATATAACTTAATTTTGTATAATAAATAAATAAATAAATAAATATCCTATTTTCCTATATAATTCTGTGTGTGTGTGTGTGTGTGAGCATACTTGGTGCATACCAAGTTGTATGCACCAAGTTATGCTTCCGGGGGTTGAATTATGGCTCTTTAGTCCCGCCTCTGAACAGTCAATCAACTGGTGTACAGATTCCTGAGGCTACTGGGCTCTATCATATCTACATTGGAAACTTTGTACAAAGTCAGCCTCCACGACATCTCTTCCTAATTCATTTCATGTGTTAACTACACTGACACTGAAAAAGTTATTCCTAACGTCCCTGTGGCTCATTTGGGCACTCAGTCCCCTGGTTCGCGTACCCTCTGTGTTAAACAGTTTATCCTTATCTACCTTGTCAATTCCTCTGAGAATTTTCTAGGTCGTGATCATGTCTCCACTTACTCTTCTGTCTTCCAGAGTCGTGAGGTGCATTTCTCACAGCCTTTCCACCTAACTCATGCCTCTTAGTCCTGTGCCTAGTCTAGTGACATACCTCAGAACATTTTCCAGATTCTTCTTATGCTTGACAAGGTACGGGCTCCATGCTGGGGCCGCATACTCAAGGACTAATCTTACATATGTGGATATACAGGGTTCTGAATGATTCCTTTCACAGGTTCCTGAAGGCAGTTCTGATGTTAGCCAGCCTTGCATACGCCGCCGATGTTATTCTTTTTATTTGGGCTTCAAGAGACAGGTTAGGTATACTCACCTAGTTGTACTCACCGAGTTGTGATTGCGGGGGTTGAGCTTTGGCTCTATGGTCCTGCCTCTCAACCGTCAATCAACTGATGTACAAATTCCAGAGCCTACGGAACTCTATCATATCTTCATTTGAAACTGTGTATGGAGTCAGCCTCTACCACATCAACTCCTAGTGCATTCCATATATTAACTACTCTGACACTGAAAAAGTTCTTTCTAATGTCTCTGTAGCTCATTTTGGTACTCAGCTTCCACTTGTGTCCCTTTATGCATGTACAACCCGTGTTAAATAATCCATCCTTGTCTACCCTGTCAATTCTCCTGAGAATTTTGTATGTGGTGATCATGTCTCTGCTAGCTATCTTTCAGCGATGTGAGGTGCAGTTCACGTAGTCTGTCCTCTTAACTCATTCCTCTTAGTTCTGGGACTAGTCAAGTGGCGTACCTCTGAACTTTTTCCAGCTTCGTCTTGTACTTGACTAGATACGGGCTCCATGCTGGGACTGCATACTTCAGGATTGGCCTTACATATGTGGTATCCAACGTTGTGAAGGATTCCTTACACATGTTTCTGAAAGCAGTTCTGATGTTAACCAGCATCACATAGGCCGCTGATGTTATTCTTTTGATGTGGGCTTCGTGAGGCAGGTTTGGCATGATATCAACTCTAGATCATTCTCTCTGTCCGTTTCGTGGAGGACTTCATCTCCCATTCGGTATCCAGTGACTGGCGTCCTAGTTCGTCCTCCTAGTTTTATTACCTTACATTTACTTGGGTTGAACGTTAGTAGCCATTTGTCGGACCGTTCCTTCAGATTGTCTAGGTCATCTTGTAGCCTCATACTATCCTCCTCTGTCTTGATCCTCCTCATAATTTTTGCATCATCAGCAAACATCGAGAGGAACGAGCCAATTCCTTCTGGGAAATCATTTACGTATATCAGGAACAGTATAGATCCAAGGACTGATCTCTGTGGGACTCCATTGGTGACTCCCCTCCACTCCGAGAACTCACCCCTCACGGTGACTCGCTGTGTCCTGTTGCTTAGGTACTCTCTTATCCAGTCGAGTACCTTCCCTTCCACTCCTGCCTGCATTTCCAGTTTGTGCACTTTTCTCTTATGTGGTACAATGTCAAAAACTTTCTGGCAGGCATGGAATATGCAGTTTGCCCAGCCCTCTCTCTCTTGCCTGATTTCTGCTGCCTGGTCATAGAACTCAATTAATCCTGTTAGGCATGATTTGCCATCTCTGAACCCATGCTGATGTTGTGTTACAAAGTTCTTCCGCTCCAGATGTTCCACTAGCTTTTTTCGCACAATTTTTTCCATCATCTTGCATGGAATGCAAGTTAGGGACACTGGCCTGTAGTTCAGTGACTCCTGCCTATCACCCTTCTTGTATATTGGCACTACATTGGCAGCCTTACAAATTTTTGGCAGTTCGCCTGTTACCAGTGACTTGTTGTACACCATGGAGAGTGATAGGCACAGAGCTTCTGCTCCTTCCTTTAGAATCCATGGTGAGATTCAATCCGGGTCTATAGCCTTTGTCACGTCCAAATCTAGCAGATGCCTCCTCACCTCCCCACTGGTAATCACAAACTCCTCTAGGGGAGTATGGTTTGATGTTCCCTCCCTTATCTCTGGGACTTCTACTTGCTCTGAGGTGAAGACTTCCTGGAATTTCTTATTAAGTTCCTCGCCCACTTTCTTGTCGTTTGTAGTGGATCTTTCTGCCCCTATCCTCAGTTTCATTACCTGTTCCTTCAATATTGTTTTCCTCCTGATGTTGCTATGCAGCAATTTGGGTTGAAACTTTGCCTTGCTTGCTATGTCATTTTCATATTGCCTCTCTACCTCTCATCTCACCCTGACGTATTCATTCCTGGTTAGGTTATCTTGAGATGATTTCGGTGCTTTAGTGTCCCCGCGGCCCGGTCCTCGACCAGGCCTCCACCCCCAGGAAGCAGCCTGTGACAGCTGACTAACACCCAGGTACCTATTTACTGCAAAGTAACAGGGGCATAGGGTGAAAGAAACTCTGCCCATTGTTTCTCGCCGGCGCCTGGGATCGAACATAGGACCACAGGATCACAAGTCCAGCATGCTGTCTGCTCGGCCGACCGGCTCCCCTGGCATCTTTCTCTGCTCTTTAGTGTTAGGTTGTTTCTATAGTTTCTCCTCGCCTTTTTACTTAGTTGCTTTGCTAGCTTACAACTCTGATTAAACCATGGGTTTCTCATCCCATTTATTTTTTTTTCCTTTTGAACTGGGACGAACTTATCTACTGCCTCCTTACACTTCTGAGTGATGTAGTCCATCATGTCTTGAACCGTCTTTCCTCTGAGCTCTGTTTCCCAAGCTATTTCAGTTAGGAATTTTCTCATCTCCTCATAGTTTCCCTTCCTAAATGCCGGCCTCTTGCTTTCTGGTCCCTTGAGTTCATTAATCCTTCTTCGACCAGATACTCAAAAAACAGTACACTGTGATCAGGTGTGATATCATCTAGATCTTTCTCTCTGTCCGTTTCATGAAGGATTTTATCTCCCATTCTGTATCGTGTGTCAGGCCTCCTGTGTGTGTGTGTGTGTGTGTGTGTGTATTCACCTAGTTGTATTCACCTAGTTGTGTTTGCGGGGGTTGAGCTCTGGCTCTTTGGTCCCGCCTCTCAACCGTCAATCAACAGGTGTACAGATTCCTGAGCCTATCGGGCTCTGTCATATCTACACTTGAAACTGTGTATGGAGTGAGCCTCCACCACATCACCCCCTAATGCATTCCATTTGTCAACCACTCTGACACTAAAAAAGTTCTTTCTAATATCTCTGTGGCTCATTTGGGCACTCAGTTTCCACCTGTGTCCCCTTGTGCGTGTTCCCCTTGTGTTAAATAGACTGTCTTTATCTACCCTATCAATCCCCTTCAGAATCTTGAATGTGGTGATCATGTCCCCCCTAACTCTTCTGTCTTCCAGCGAAGTGAGGTTTAATTCCCGTAGTCTCTCCTCGTAGCTCATACCTCTCAGCTCGGATACTAGTCTGGTGGCAAACCTTTGAACCTTTTCCAGTTTAGTCTTATCCTTGACTAGATATGGACTCCATGCTGGGGCTGCATACTCCAGGATTGGCCTGACATATGTGGTATACAAAGTTCTGAATGATTCTTTACACAAGTTTCTGAATGCCGTTCGTATGTTGGCCAGCCTGGCATATGCCGCTGATGTTATCCGCTTGATATGTGCTGCAGGAGACAGGTCTGGCGTGATATCAACCCCCAAGTCTTTTTCCTTCTCTGACTCCTGAAGAATTTCCTCTCCCAGATGATACCTTGTATCTGGCCTCCTGCTCCCTACACCTATCTTCATTACATTACATTTGGTTGGGTTAAACTCTAACAACCATTTGTTCGACCATTCCTTCAGCTTCCTTCTTGTGTGTGTGTGTGTGTGTGTGTGTGTGTGTGTACTTACCTAATTGTGCTTGTGGGTGTTGAGTTCTGGCTCTTTGGTCCCGCCTCTCAACCGTCAATCAACAGGTGTACAGGTTCCTGAGCCTATTGGGCTCTATCATATCTACACTTGAAGCTGTGTATTGAGTCAGCCTCCACCTCATCACTTCCTAATGCATTCCATCTGTCTACTACTCTGACACTGAAAAAATTCTTTCTAACGTCTCTATGGCTCATTTGGGTACTCAATTTCCTTACCTCCTGTGGAGGTTGGTTTCGGTTGTAAAATGTTGGTGGACACAGGGAGAGTGTATATTAGTATAAATCCCCAGCTGAGATCAGAGAGGCCGCGAGTCATCATTATTACTCAGCCCAGTAAAGTAGTGCCTTCTCAGCTGGAGATCATCAGAAATAATGTGAACTTGAATAGCTTTACTATGTAAGGGAAAAATGGACTCTATAAAAAGTATGAATGGGGGAATATAGTAAATAAAATCATTAATGTGTTTGATAGCATATGTAAAGAGTAGACTATTAAGGGGCGATGAGGCAAGACAACAGGGTTGCCAGATTGGGCTACAAGTAGCGAATTGGGCTACTTTTGAGAGCCCCACGCTCCCAAATTTTTAATTTCGCTACTTGCGACTTTTTGGGCTAGTTTAAACGCAAGTTGGGCTACTTTGGGCTATTAATATTAAGAAACTCAATGATGATTATTTATGCTTTAATAATATAATCTGTACAAATCACAGCCGAGTCCAACAGCCTGATTGACTAGACCACTTACCGCAGGAGAGCCCTGATCAGAGACCGGCCCCTGGTGACATTGATCCTAGGAAACTTTGAAAGAAAAAGTAACCGCAAGGCAAGGTAATCCTCCCCAGGGGCCATAGATTTCCCAACCTTAATTGTTAATAATACTTCATCCCAAAAGCTACACCTGGTTCCACAGATCTTCAGTAGTAGTAGGGATGACACGCCCCAGACGATATTTTGTTTTGGGCAAATATCGTGTGTGGCGTGTCGGAGGTTTCAGGTGAATTTAGAAATATCGTGTGTGGCGTGTCAGGGGTTTCAGGTGAATTTGGGTTGTCACAGTTTGGAATTAAGGAATTCTTATGAGGAAAATAATTTCTGAGATTTTAGAGGTTTGTTAAGCGTTCTTATGAGGAAAATAAGTAGGAAAATCTTAAAGAAAATTTTTAGAAAATATCGTGTTTGTGTCACAGCATTTCCAGGTGAACTCTACGGACATATTTTTACCTGTTTTCAACTTCGGAAAAAGTTACCTGTGTGAGCCATGGTTTTCAGGTCCAAAATCACGCGTGGGAGCCAGGGTTTTGAGGTCTAATATCCCGCGTGTGAGCCAGGGTTTTCAGGTAAATTTTAGAAGTTGTTAAAGTTCTTATAATGAAAATAATATCATACGAGTTTGTTAAAAGTTCTTATGATGAAAATAATGTCATACGAGTTTGTTAAAGTTCTTATGATGAAAATAATTTCCGAGACTTAGAAGTTTGTTAAAGTTCTTATGGGATTCTTACTTAGAAACTAGTATATTGCTATATATCTGAATCATTTCACTGTCTCCCGCTCATACCTCACCCCCTTACCTCACAATCTGTGGCCCACCTGTGTTTACTTTAGACCGTCAGCCAGACGCCGCATGCAGGTTACCTCTTAATCTTATCTTATCTTCTCCATAATATCTGGACCGTCCCTCTCCTTCATATTGTTCATTCATAGTTCCTTTTCATTAAACTATTCAGTTTTACATATATAAACAAAGTCAGGGACTAGCTCACATTCCCACCTTAGTTTTACTAATACATCTTCTTTAGTATCCAATCATTTTCTTCGAGATTTAAAACACAGCTATTTCAAACGTATTAAAATACAATAATTTGGTATCGAGCTCCAGCTCCTATCCCCCGCCTTAGTCCATTGTCGTATAATGAATACTAACAGTCCAATCCCTCTAAAATTTAAAAATAATCATATTTCAAACGTAGTTCAATACAGTAATTTAGTTACCGAGCTCCGGCTCTTGTCCTCCACCTTAGTTCCCTCGCACATCTTCGTCAACCTAATCAAATTCCTTGAAATTTTTACCATCTGTATTTCAGACACAGTAAATAAGATCAAGTCAGTTACTGAGCTCCAGCTCTCATCCCCCGCCTTACTTCCCTCTCGTGTCTTCGGTATTATCCTATCAAATTCCCTGAAATTTCTACCCTCTGTATTTCAGACGTAGTTTAGTAAATCCAAACAATTATCAAACTCTAGCTCTTGTCCCCCAGCTTAGTTCATTTGTACAAGATCGTTAGTAACAGATCAATTTTCCCCGAAATTTAAAAGCAGACATACTTCAAAGTTAGTAAATAAGATCAAGTCAGTTACTGAGCTCCAGCTCTTGTCCCCACCTTAGTTCTCTCTCGTATATTTGTAAATAACCCATCAATTCCCCTGAAATTTTTACCCTCTGTATTTCAGACACCGTAAATAAGATCAAAACAGTTATCGAGCTCCAGCTCTCGTCCCCCACCTTAGTTCTCTCTCGTATATTTGTAAATAACCCATCAATTTCCCTGAAATTTTTACCCTCTGTATTTCAGACATAGTAAATATAATGTAAACAATTATAAAACTCTAGCTCTTGTCCTCTGTCCAAGTTCACTCCTGTAAATTCATTACTATCAGTCCAAATCCCCCTGAGATTTAAACACCCAACTACATTTTCAGACATAGTAAATAAAACCAGTTCAGTTATCAAGTTTCAACTCTTGTCCCCCAGCTTAGTTCATTTTGTACAAGTTCTTTATTTTCCAACTAAATCACCCTGAAATTTAAGATCACCTTATTTTCTAACGTAGTAAAATTAATCTGGACATTAGCCAAGCTCCATTTCCTCTGTCTTAGATCATCGAACATAAATATATCCGGTCAAGTCACTCTCCAGCCTAACTCTTTATCAGAGTACTCACAAAACCCCAACCTGTGTAATTATCTTTCATCCCCAACGTATCCAAACCTTCAATAATCATCATACAGTATTTGCATATTTCTCTATATTCAGCTGTGTTCTTCACATTTTTTCCATGTTTTCTGTGTTCATTCCATGTTCTACAAATGTTCATAGCATACTCAGTTCAATTTTTTTCTACCATTTTCCCCGCATGTTCACTATGTTCTTTGTCATGTTTTCATGTACATCATATGTTCTCTGTATAACTTTTATACTCAATATTCATGTTCTCAATGTTCTTAGCTTGTTCTTCACATGTTCAGTGTTCATTCTTTGTATTCCCTATGTTCCTTATCATGTCTTCATATTCTCTATAAGTTTATATTCCCTGCATGTTCACTCTATTCATCAACTTTTTCTTACATGTTTTCTGTGTTCACCGTATGTTCACTGTGTTCATTCCCCTACTTAACCTCAATTTTTTTTATGTTCTTTGTTTCTTTAAACCAATTTGTTTCTTCCATTCACTAACTAGTTCTTTGTCAAATAATATTATACTGCAATACAGTTCCCTCAACAATTTTAGTCACCAAGTTTTTATTTGCAAAACTATGTCAAAGTAATTCTCGTAGTCAACTTAATAGTTCTACCAACCCCGTTCTTAAACAAATCTACACTTTATTCAGTTCCAAATTTACAAAGACAAACCTTTCTTGTAACTTCTTAACTAATAATCTTTCGCCAATCAACTAAAACATAGTCACTTTCCTCATTTCTCAACTAAACTTATTATCCAGTCAACCAAAAAAATAGTCAAAGGAATCTTTCCAACACTGTTCGTAACTAAACTTATTTCCTAGTCATCAGAAAATAACCGTGTTCTTCATGTTTCATTGTCATTTCTTAACTAAAATTATCCATCAATCAACAGAAAAAGTCATATTCATCATCATTGTTCCTAACTAAAATTATGTTTTGTCAAGTAAGAAAAAATAACCAAAGGTATCTTTCATCGCTGTTCTTAACTGACATTATACTTTGGGGAGCACAAAAATAGTCTCTCTCGTCATGTTTTATCTTTTTCCTTAACTAAAAGTATTCATCAGTCAACTAAAAAATAGTTACTTCATCATGTTTCCTTGTCATTTCTTAACTGAAATATCACTTCTCTCATCTGAAAATAGTCATGTGTAGCCTCTTTCCAACACTGTTCTTAACTAAAGTAACCTTTCACTTCGCTAAAATAGTCATATTCATCATTGTTCCTAACTAAATTATATGTCGTTAAGTAAGAAATATAGTCAAAGACACTCCTCGAGGCATCAAGGACTTACTCAAAGACATCAAAGTTGCACTCAAAGACATCCTTTGAGACATCAAAGACATCCTTTAAGACTTCAAGGGGAGTCTTCGAGATATCAAAGACACTCTCAAACACTCAAAAATTTACTCGCATCCTCAAAGTTATTCTCAGAGTCATCAAAAAGTTAATCTCAGTCATCAAAATGTTATTCTCTAAGTAACCTTTCGTTCATCAGAGAAACTTTCTAAGACATCTTTGTTCATTAAAGTTAATCTCAGAGGCATAAAAGTTATTCTCAGAGCTAACAAAATTATTCTCGACGTCATCAAAAAGTATTTTCTCGTTCATCAAAGTTAATCTCAGAGTTAACAAAGGTAATCTCTAACTCACTCTCGTTCATCAAAGTTGCACTCAAAGACATCCTTTGAAACATCAAAGACATCCTTTAAGACATCAAAGTTATTCTCAGAGACATGAAACTTATTCTCAGAGACATAAAAGTTACTCTCTAAGTAACCTTTCGTTCGTCAGAGAAACTTTCTAAGACATCTTCGTTCATTAAAGTTAATCTCAGAGGCATAAAAGTTATTCTCAGAGCTATCAAACTTGTTCTCAAAGTCATCAAATTTATTCCAAGAGCCGTCAAAGTTAATCTAAGACATCATCTTTCATCAAAGATATTCTCTCTAAGCCATCAATGTTCTTCTCTAACTCACTTTTGTTCATTAAAGTTGATCTCAGAGATAACAAAGGCAATCTTTAACTCACTCTCGTTCATCAAAGTTGTTTCAAAGACATCAAAGTTAATCTCAGAGTTATCCAAAGATATTCTCATGTTCACAAAAGTTATTCTGAGCTATCAAAGTTAATCTCAGACATCTTCGTTCATAAAAGTTATTCTCAGAGACATCTAAAGTTTTTTTTTTTTTTTTTTTTTTTTTTTTGAGATATATACAAGAGTTGTTACATTCTTGTACAGCCACTAGTACACGTAGCGTTTCGGGCAAGTCCCTGGAATACGATCCCCTGCCGCGAAGAATCGTTTTTTCATCCAAGTACACATTTTACTGTTGCGTTAAACAGAGGCTACAGTTAAGGAATTGCGGCCAGTAAATCCTCCCCGGCCAGGATACGAACCCATGACATAGCGCTCGCGGAACGCCAGGCGAGTGTCTTGCCACTACACCAGGGAGACTGCGGAGACTGCAGTTATTCTCTAAGACATCAAAGTTATTCTAAGAGCTATCAAAAGTTATTCACAGTCATGATATGTTATTCTCTAAGTAACCTTCCGTTCATCAAAGACATTCTCTAAGTCCTCAAAGTTATTCTCTAAGACAACAAAGTCATCAAAAAGTTATTCTCAGAGTCACCTTCGTTATTCAAAGAAGCCTTCTGAGACATCCTCGCTCAACAAAACTGTCCTCAGAGGCACCAAAAAAGTTAAATACAGTCATCAAAGTTATTCCAAGAGACATCATAAGTTAATCTAAGACATCATCTTCATCAAAGTTATTTTAGAGACCTCTAAAGTTATTATGTAAGACATAAAAGTTATTCTCAGAGTCATCAAAGTTGTTCTCTAAGACATCTTTCTTCATCAAAGTTGTTCTCTAAGACATCTTTGTTCATCAAAGTTGTTCTCTAAGACATCTTTGTTCATCAAAGTTGTTCTCTAAGACATCAAAGTTATTCTCAGAATCATCAAAGTGATCTCTAATTCACCTTCGTTCACCAAAAAGTTGTTCTCCAAGACACCTTCGTTCATCAAAGAAACTCTCCTTCCATCATGTTATTCTTTAAGACATCTTCAGTCATAAAATTTCTCTCCAAAATGTAACTAGTTCAGCTTTTCATACCAAACCTGCACTTCTGTTAAAATATATTTTCTTAGTCACTTTACCCTAAAACTGTTCTCTGAACTACACTGTTCAAACCTGCGTAACCTATCCTCTCCACCCAAATTTACTTAGTTAACGTAACGTCCCTAAACCTAACTTATCCTGCTTAACCTAACTTACCTACATTACCTAACGTAACGTTCCTAAACCTAACTTTACCTATCCTAACTTAACTTACCTTACCTTTACCTATCTTACCTAACTTAACCTGCATAACCTAACCTAACCTAACCTAACCTAACTTTACCTATCCTAACTTAACTTATCTTACCTTACCTATCTTACCTAACTTACCTAACTTAACCTAACTTATCCTGCTTAACCTAACTTACCTACATTACCTAACTTAACCTGCTTAACCTAACTTACCTTACCTTACATATCTTACCTAACCTAACCTAACTTATCCTGCTTAACCTAACTTACCTACATTACCTAACTTTACCTATCTACGTAACTTTACCTTACCTATCTTACCTAACTTAACCTGCTTAACCTAACTTACCTAACTTAACCTGCTTAACCTAACTTACGTAACTTATCTTACCTATCCTAACGTAACCTAACTTGCTTTACCTAACTTAATCTTACATTCCCAAACTGATGTATCCTAACTTATCTAGTCCAACCAGACATGATCTAACTTACATCATTTTTCCTGCTTGTCTTTTGTGTTTCGTCAATCATTGTCTCAAATTCATTTACTCATTTCAAGGGTTAATTTCTCAAATGGACATTTTGCATTTCATGTGTTATTTGTTTAAGAATGGGTGTTTAACCATTTCAAAGGATTTTTGTTATATATGGGAATTTACTCGTTTCAAGGGCTAATTTCTCAAATGGTCATTTTTGCAGATCAAGGGTTATTTGTTGAAGTTCATCAAGTTGCTCATAAGTTGTATTTAGTAGGTTCTATCATATGTTCTTATTCCCCAACCCCTTAACCTAACCTCTTGTAATCTTAGTGTATTTAGTAGGTTCTATCATATGTTCTATCATATGTTCTTATACTTTGTTTTCACATATAAGTTCATTCTTTATCTTAGTAATAATAAAATTACAGTAGTAAAGAATCAGATCTACTAAGACTTGAAATTGAGAAAAAACAAGAGAGCAAGAGAGTGAGAGCATGAAAAGAGGAGAAAGAGTAAGAGAGAGGGGGTGGAAGAGAATAATATGAAGAGGAGAGAGAGAGAGAGAGCGTGTGTATGGGAGAACTAAGACTTGAATTTAAGAAAAAGAAAAATAAGAGAATGAGCGAAGGGAAAGAGAAGGAGGGAGATAAGGAGAAAAGGGGGATAGAAGGAGTAGGAGAAACAAAGTAAAAGAAGGAAAGAAGGTTAAGTGGGATGGTGGGTTTGGGTAAAAATATACAAAGGAGAAACAAAACTACATCTGAAAGGTTAAGAAAAGGATAATATTTTCAACAAATACGTCAAAAACACAATAAACTACATCTGAAAGGTTAGGTTAAAGGGTTGGGGAATAAGAACATATGATAGAACCTACTAAATACACTAAGATTACAAGAGGTTAGGTTAAGGGGTTGGGGAATAAGAACATATGATAGAACCTACTAAATACAACTTATGAGCAACTTGATGAACTTCAACAAATAACCCTTGATCTGCAAAAATGACCATTTGAGAAATTAGCCCTTGAAACGAGTAAATTCCCATATATAACAAAAATCCTTTGAAATGGTTAAACACCCAATCTTAAACAAATAACACTTGAAATGCAAAATGTCCATTTGAGAAATTAACCCTTGAAATGAGTAAATGAATATGAGACATTGATTGACGAAACACAAAAGACAAGCAGGAATAATTATGTAAGTTAGATCATGTCTGGTTGGACTTGATAAGTTAGGATGCATCAGTTTGGGAATGTAAGATTAAGTTAGGTAAAGCAAGTTAGGTTACGTTAGGATAGGTAAGATAAGTTACGTAAGTTAGGTTAAGCAGGTTAAGTTAGGTAAGTTAGGTTAAGCAGGTTAAGTTAGGTAAGTTAGGTTAAGCAGGTTAAGTTAGGTTAAGTTAGGTAAGTTAGGTAAGATAGGTAAGGTAAAGTTACGTTGATAGGTAAAGTTAGGTAATGTTGGTAAGTTAGGTTAAGCAGGATAAGTTAGGTTAGGTTAGGTAAGATCGGTAAGATATGTAAGGTAAGGTAAGTTAGGTTAAGCAGGTTAAGTTAGGTAATGTAGGTAAGTTAGGTTAAGCAGGATAAGTTAGGTTAAGTTAGGTAAGTTAGGTAAGATAGGTAAGGTAAGGTAAGTTAAGTTAGGATAGGTAAAGTTAGGTTAGGTTAGGTTAGGTTAGGTTATGCAGGTTAAGTTAGGTAAGATAGGTAATGTAAGGTAAGTTATGTTAGGATAGGTAAAGTTAGGTTTAGCAGGATAAGTTAGGTAATGTAGGTAAGTTAGGTTAAGCAGGATAAGTTAGGTTAGGTTAGGTAAGTTAGGTAAGGTAAAGGTAAGTTATGTTAGGATAGGTAAAGTTAGGTTTTGCAGGTTAAGTTAGGTAAGATAGGTAAAGGTAAGGTAAGTTAAGTTAGGATAGGTAAAGTTAGGTTTAGGAACGTTACATTAGGTAATGTAGGTAAGTTAGGTTAAGCAGGATAAGTTAGGTTTAGGAACGTTACGTTAACTAAGTAACATTGGGTGGAGAGGATAGGTTACGTAGGTTTGAACAGTGTAGTTCAGAGAACAGTTTTAGGGTAAAGTGACTAAGAAAATATATTTTAACAGAAGTGCAGGTTTGGTATGAAAAGCTGAACTAGTTACATTTTGGAGAGAAATTTTATGACTGAAGATGTATTAAAGAATAACATGATGGAAGGAGAGTTTCTTTGATGAACGAAGGTGTCTTGGAGAACAACTTTTTGGTGAACGAAGGTGAATTAGAGATCTCTTTGATGATTCTGAGAATAACTTTGATGTCTTAGAGAACAACTTTGATGAACAAAGATGTCTTAGAGAACAACTTTGATGACGCTGAGAATAACTTTTATGTCTTACATAATAACTTTAGAGGTCTCTAAAATAACTTTCATGAAAGATGATGTCTTAGATTAACTTATGATATCTCTTGGAATAACTTTGATGACTGTATTTAACTTTTTTGGTGCCTCTGAGGACAGTTTTGTTGAGCGAGGATGTCTCAGAAAGCTTCTTTGAATAACGAAGGTGACTCTGAGAATAACTTTTTGATGACTTTGTTGTCTTAGAAAATAACTTTGAGGACTTAGAGAATGTCTTTGATGAACGGAAAGTTACTTAGAGAATAACATATTATGACTGAGAATAACTTTTGATAGCTCTTAGAATAACTTTGATGTCTTAGAGAATAACTTTAGATGTCTCTGAGAATAACTTTTATGAACGAAGATGTCTGAGATTAACTTTGATAGCTCAGAATAACTTTTGTGAACATGAGAATATCTTTGGATAACTCTGAGATTAACTTTGATGTCTTTGAAACAACTTTGATGAACGAGAGTGAGTTAGAAATTGCCTTTGTTATCTCTGAGATCAACTTTGATGAACAAAAGTGAGTTAGAGAAGAACATTGATGGCTTAGAGAGAATATCTTTGATGAAAGATGATGTCTTAGATTAACTTTGACGGCTCTTGGAATAACTTTGATGAATTTGAGAACAAGTTTGATAGCTCTGAGAATAACGTTTATGCCTCTGAGATTAACTTTAATGAACGAAGATGTCTTAGAAAGTTTCTCTGACAAACGAAAGGTTACTTAGAGAATAACTTTTATGTCTCTGAGAATAAGTTTCATGTCTCTGAGAATAACTTTGATGTCTTAAAGGATGTCTTTGATGTCTCAAAGGATGTCTTTGAGTGCAACTTTGATGAACGAGAGTGAGTTAGAGATTACCTTTGTTAACTCTGAGATTAACTTTGATGAACGAGAAAATACTTTTTGATGACGTCGAGAATAATTTTGTTAGCTCTGAGAATAACTTTTATGCCTCTGAGATTAACTTTAATAAACAAAGATGTCTTAGAAAGTTTCTCTGATGAACGAAAGGTTACTTAGAGAATAACATTTTGATGACTGAGATTAACTTTTTGATGACTCTGAGAATAACTTTGAGGATGCGAGTAAATTTTTGAGTGTTTGAGAGTGTCTTTGATATCTCGAAGACTCCCCTTGAAGTCTTAAAGGATGTCTTTGATGTCTCAAAGGATGTCTTTGAGTGCAACTTTGATGTCTTTGAGTAAGTCCTTGATGCCTCGAAGAGTATCTTTGACTATATTTCTTACTTAACGACATATAATTTAGTTAGGAACAATGATGAATATGACTATTTTAGCGAAGTGAAAGGTTACTTTAGTTAAGAACAGTGTTGGAAAGAGGCTACACATGACTATTTTCAGATGAGAGAAGTGATATTTCAGTTAAGAAATGACAAGGAAACATGATGAAGTAACTATTTTTTAGTTGACTGATGAATACTTTTAGTTAAGGAAAAAGATAAAACATGACGAGAGAGACTATTTTTGTGCTCCCCAAAGTATAATGTCAGTTAAGAACAGCGATGAAAGATACCTTTGGTTATTTTTTCTTACTTGACAAAACATAATTTTAGTTAGGAACAATGATGATGAATATGACTTTTTCTGTTGATTGATGGATAATTTTAGTTAAGAAATGACAATGAAACATGAAGAACACGGTTATTTTCTGATGACTAGGAAATAAGTTTAGTTACGAACAGTGTTGGAAAGATTCCTTTGACTATTTTTTTGGTTGACTGGATAATAAGTTTAGTTGAGAAATGAGGAAAGTGACTATGTTTTAGTTGATTGGCGAAAGATTATTAGTTAAGAAGTTACAAGAAAGGTTTGTCTTTGTAAATTTGGAACTGAATAAAGTGTAGATTTGTTTAAGAACGGGGTTGGTAGAACTATTAAGTTGACTACGAGAATTACTTTGACATAGTTTTGCAAATAAAAACTTGGTGACTAAAATTGTTGAGGGAACTGTATTGCAGTATAATATTATTTGACAAAGAACTAGTTAGTGAATGGAAGAAACAAATTGGTTTAAAGAAACAAAGAACATAAAAAAAAATTGAGGTTAAGTAGGGGAATGAACACAGTGAACATACGGTGAACACAGAAAACATGTAAGAAAAAGTTGATGAATAGAGTGAACATGCAGGGAATATGAACTTATAGAGAATATGAAGACATGATAAGGAACATATGGAATACAAAGAATGAACACTGAACATGTGAAGAACAAGCTAAGAACATTGAGAACATGAATATTGAGTATAAAAGTTATACAGAGAACATATGATGTACATGAAAAACATGACAAAGAACATAGTGAACATGCGGGGAAAATGGTAGAAAAAATTTGAACTGAGCATGCTGTGAACATTTGTAGAACATGGAATGAGCACAGAAAACATGGAAAAAATGTGAAGAACACAGCTGAATATAGAGAAATATGCAAATACTGTATGATGATTATTGAAGGTTTGGATACGTTGGGGATGAAAGATAATTACACAGGTTGGGGTTTTGTGAGTACTCGGATAAAGAGTTAGGCTGGAGAGGGACTTGACCGGATATATTTATGTTCAATGATCTAAGACAGAGGAAATGGAGCTTGGCTAATGTCCAGATTAATTTTACTACGTTAGAAAATAAGGTGATCTTAAATTTCAGGGTGATTTAGTTGGAAAATAAAGAACTTGTACAAAATGAACTAAGCTGGGGGACAAGAGTTGAAACTTGATAACTGAACTGGTTTTATTTACTATGTCTGAAAATGTAGTTGGGTGTTTAAATCTCAGGGGGATTTGGACTGATAGTAATGAATTTACAGGAGTGAACTTGGACAGAGGACAAGAGCTAGAGTTTTATAATTGTTTACATTATATTTACTATGTCTGAAATACAGAGGGTAAAAATTTCAGGGAAATTGATGGGTTATTTACAAATATACGAGAGAGAACTAAGGTGGGGGACAAGAGCTGGAGCTCGATAACTGTTTTGATCTTATTTACAGTGTCTGAAATACAGAGGGTAAAAATGTCAGGGGATTTGATGGGTTATTTACAAATATACGAGAGAGAACTAAGGTGGGGACGAGAGCTGGAGCTCAGTAACTGACTTGATCTTATTTACTAACTTTGAAGTATGTCTGCTTTTAAATTTCGGGGAAAATTGATCTGTTACTAACGATCTTGTACAAATGAACTAAGTTGGGGGACAAGAGCTAGAGTTTGATAATTGTTTGGATTTACTAAACTACGTCTGAAACACAGAGGGTAGAAATTTCAGGGAATTTGATAGAATAATACCGAAGACACGAGAGGGAAGTAAGGCGGGGGATGAGAGCTGGAGCTCAGTAACTGACTTGATCTTATTTACTGTGTCTGAAATACAGAGGGTTAAAATTTCAGGGAATTTGATTAGGTTGACGAAGATGTGCGAGGGAACTAAGGTGGAGGACAAGAGCCGGAGCTCGGTAACTAAATTACTGTATTGAACTACGTTTGAAATATGATTATTTTTAAATTTTAGAGGGATTGGACTGTTAGTATTCATTATACGACAGGGGACTAAGGCGGGGGATAGGAGCTGGAGCTCGATACCAAATTATTGTATTTTAATACGTTTGAAATAGCTGTGTTTTAAATCTCGAAGAAAATGATTGGATACTAAAGAAGATGTATTAGTAAAACTAAGGTGGGAACGTGAGCTAGTCCCTGACTTTGTTTATATATGTAAAACTGAATAGTTTAATGAAAAGGAACTATGAATGAACAATATGAAGGAGAGGGACGGTCCAGATATTATGGAGAAGATAAGATAAGATTAAGAGGTAACCTGCATGCGGCGTCTGGCTGACGGTTTAAAGTAAACACAGGTGGGCCACAGATTGTGAGGTAAGGGGGTGAGGTATGAGCGGGAGACAGTGAAATGATTCAGATATATAGCAATATACTAGTTTCTAAGTAAGAATCCCATAAGAACTTTAACAAACTTCTAAGTCTCGGAAATTATTTTCATCATAAGAACTTTTAACAAACTCGTATGATATTATTTTCATTATAAGAACTTTAACAACTTTTAAAATTTACCTGAAAACCCTGGCTCACACACAGGATATTGAACCTCAAAACCCTGGCTCCCACGCGTGATTTTGGACCTGAAAACCATGGCTCACACAGGTAACTTTTTCCCCTTTGGACCTGAAAACCATGGCTCACACAGGTAACTTTTTCCCCTTTGGACCTGAAAACCATGGCTCACACAGGTAACTTTTTCCGAAGTTGAAAACAGGCAAAAAATGTCCGTAGAGTTCACCTGGAAATGCTGTGACACAAACACGATATTTTCTAAAAATTGTCTTTAAGATTTTCCTACTTATTTTCCTCATAAGAACGCTTAACAAACCTCTAAAATCTCAGAAATTATTTTCCTCATAAGAATTCCTTAATTCCAAACTGTGACAACCCAAATTCACCTGAAACCCCTGACACGCCACACACGATATTTCTAAATTCACCTGAAACCTCCGACACGCCACACACGATATTTGCCCAAAACAAAATATCGTCTGTGGCGTGTCATCCCTACTACTACTGAAGATCTGTGGAACCAGGTGTAGCTTTTGGGATGAAGTATTATTAACAATTAAGGTTGGGAAATCTATGGCCCCTGGGGAGGATTACCTTGCCTTGCGGTTACTTTTTCTTTCAAAGGTTCCTAGGATCAATGTCCCCAGGGGCCGGTCTCTGATCAGGGCTCTCCTGTGGTAAGTGGTCTAGTCAATCAGGCTGTTGGACTCGGCTGTGATTTGTACAGAGTATATTATTAAAGCATAAATAATCATCATTGAGTTTCTTAATATTAATAGCCCAAAGTAGCCCAACTTGCGTTTAAACTAGCCCAAAAAGTCGCAAGTAGCGAAATTAAAAATTTGGGAGCGTGGGGCTCTCAAAAGTAGCCCAATTCGCTACTTGTAGCCCAATCTGGCAACCCTGTTGTCTTGCCTCATCGCCCCTTAATAGTCTACTCTTTACATATGCTATCAAACACATTAATGATTTTATTTACTATATTCCCCCATTCATACTTTTTATAGAGTCCATTTTTCCCTTACATAGTAAAGCTATTCAAGTTCACATTATTTCTGATGATCTCCAGCTGAGAAGGCACTACTTTACTGGGCTGAGTAATAATGATGACTCGCGGCCTCTCTGATCTCAGCTGGGGATTTATACTAATATACACTCTCCCTGTGTCCACCAACATTTTACAACCGAAACCAACCTCCACAGGAGGTAAGGAAATTGAGTACCCAAATGAGCCATAGAGACGTTAGAAAGAATTTTTTCAGTGTCAGAGTAGTAGACAGATGGAATGCATTAGGAAGTGATGAGGTGGAGGCTGACTCAATACACAGCTTCAAGTGTAGATATGATAGAGCCCAATAGGCTCAGGAACCTGTACACCTGTTGATTGACGGTTGAGAGGCGGGACCAAAGAGCCAGAACTCAACACCCACAAGCACAATTAGGTAAGTACACACACACACACACACACACACACACACACACACACACACACACACACACACACACACACACACACACACACACACACACACACACACACACACACACACACACACACACAGCCCAAGACCCAACCAAAGCTGCTCCACAGCCATATCAGGAGGAAAACAGCAGTGAAGGAACAAGTGACAAAGCTGCGGAAAGGGGAGAACAGATACACAGAGAATGACAAGGAGGTGTGTGAAGAACTCAACAAGAGATTCCAGGAGGTCTTCACAATAGAACAAGGAGAAGCCCCTGCACTAAATGAGGAGGCGGCAAACCAAGCAACCTTGGAGGAATTTGACCTCACCAGTGATGAGGTCAAAAGGTGTCTGCTGGAGCTAGATGTGACAAAGGCTGTTGGGCCTGATAGAATCTCACCATGGATACTAAAGGAAGGTGCAGAAGCACTAAGTGTGCCATTCTCTATGGTGTATAACAGGTCACTGGAAACAGGAGACTTACCAGAAAGTTGAAAGACAGCTAACGTGGTCCCAATATACAAAAAGGGTCCAGTGCCTCTTGCACTGTAATTCAGTGCAAGAGGCACTGAATTACAGGCCAGTTTCCTTAACTTGTATACCATGCAAGGTGCTGGAGAAGATCGCGAGGAAAAGGCTCGTTGAGCATCTGGAGGGAAATAACTTTGTAACGCACCACCAACATGGGTTCAGAGATGGTAAATCGTGCCTCACAGGTTTAATAGAATTTTATGACCAGGCAACGAAAATTAGGCAGGAAAGAGAAGGGTGGGCCGACTGCATTTTCCTGGATTGCCAAAAAGCCTTTGACACAGTACCCCATAAAAGGCTGTTAAAAAAGTTGGAGCAACAGGCAGGAGTAAAAGGGAAGGTGCTCCAGTGGATAAGGGAGTACTTAAGCAACAGGAAACAGCGAGTAACGGTGAGGGGGAAGACATCAGAGTGGCGAGATGTCACCAGCGGAGTCCCACAGGGCTCAGTACTTGGACCCATCCTGTTTCTAATATATGTGAACGATCTTCCAGAGGGTATAGACTCATTCCTCTCGATGTTTGCTGATGATGCAAAAATTATGAGAAGAATCAAGACGGATGAAGATAGACAGAGACTACAGGATGACCTGGATAAACTGGAGGAATGGTCTAGAAAATGGCTGCTGAAGTTCAACTCTGGAAAGTGTAAGGTGATGAAATTAGGCGAAGGGAGCAGGAGGCTGAACACAAGGTATCATCTGGGAGGGAAAATCCTGCAAGAATCAAATAGAGAGAAGGATCTGGGGGTTGATATCACACCGAACCTGTCCCCAGAGGCCCACATCAAAAGAATATCATCAGCGGCATATGCTAGACTGGCCAACATAAGAACTGCCTTCAGAAACTTGTGTAAGGAATCTTTCAGAACCCTGTATACCACTTATGTAAGACCAATCCTGGAGTATGCAGCTCCAGCCTGGAGTCCATACCTAGTTAAACACAAGACAAAGTTAGAGAAGATTCAGCGGTATGCCACCAGGCTCGTCCCGGAACTGAGAGGATTGAGCTACGAGGAAAGGCTAAAGGAGCTGAACCTCACATCCCTGGAAAAGAGAAGAGTAAGGGGAGACATGATAACCACCTACAAAATTCTCAGGGGAATTGACAGGGTGGACAAAGACAAACTCTTCAGCACGGGTGGGACACGAACAAGGGGACACAGGTGGAAACTTAGTACCCAGATGAGCCACAGAGACGTTAGAAAGAATTTTTTCAGTGTCAGAGTAGTTAATAAATGGAATGCACTAGGAAGTGATGTGGTGGAGGCTGACTCCATACACAGTTTCAAATGTAGATATGATAGAGCCCAGTAGGCTCAGGAATCTGTACACCAGTTGATTGACAGTTGAGAGGCGGGACCAAAGAGCCAAAGCTCAACCCCCGCAAGCACAATTAGGTGAGTACAATTAGGTGAGTACACACACACACACACACACACACACACACACACACACACACACACAGGAGGCCTGACACACGATACAGAATGGGAGATAAAATCCTTCATGAAACGGACAGAGAGAAAGATCTAGATGATATCACACCGGATCACAGTGTACTGTTGTTTGAGTATCTGGTCGAAGAAGGATTAATGAACTCAAGGGACCAGAAAGCAAGAGGCCGGCATTTAGGAAGGGAAACTATGAGGAGATGAGAAAATTCCTAACTGAAATAGTTTGGGAAACAGAGCTCAGAGGAAAGACGGTTCAAGACATGATGGACTACATCACTCAGAAGTGTAAGGAGGCAGTAGATAAGTTCGTCCCAGTTCAAAAGGAAAAAAATGAAATGGGATGAGAAACCCATGGTTTAATCAGAGTTGTAAGCTAGCAAAGCAACTAAGTAAAAAGGCGAGGAGAAACTATAGAAACAACCTAACACTAAAGAGCAGAGAAAGATGCCAGGGGAGCCGGTCGGCCGAGCAGACAGCATGCTGGACTTGTGATCCTGTGGTCCTGGATTCGATCCCAGGCGCCGGCGAGAAACAATGGGCAGAGTTTCTTTCACCCTATGCCCCTGTTACTTTGCAGTAAATAGGTACCTGGGTGTTAGTCAGTTGTCACAGGCTGCTTCCTGGGGGTGGAGGCCTGGTCGAGGACCGGGCCGCGGGGACACTAAAGCCCCGAAATCATCTCAAGATAACCTCAAGATAACCTAACCAGGAATGAATACGTCAGGGTGAGATGAGAGGTTGAGAGGCAATATGAAAATGACATAGCAAGCAAGGCAAAGTCTCAACCCAAATTGCTGCATAGCAACATCAGGAGGAAAACAATATTGAAGGAACAGGTAATGAAACTGAGGATAGGGGCAGAAAGATTCACTACAAACGACAAGAAAGTGGGCGAGGAACTTAATAAGAAATTCCAGGAAGTCTTCACCTCAGAGCAAGTAGAAGTCCCAGAGATAAGGGAGGTAACATCAAACCATACTCCCCTAGAGAAGTTTGTGATTACCAGTGGGGAGGTGAGGAGGCATCTGCTAGATTTGGACGTGACAAAGGCTATAGACCCGGATGGAATCTCACCATGGATTCTAAAGGAAGGAGCAGAAGCTCTGTGCCTATCACTCTCCATGGTGTACAACAAGTCACTGGTAACAGGTGAACTGCCAAAAATTTGGAAGGCTGCCAATGTAGTGCCAATATACAAGAAGGGTGATAGGCAGGAGTCACTGAACTACAGGCCAGTGTCCCTAACTTGCATTCCATGCAATATGATGGAAAAGATTGTGCGAAAAAAGCTAGTGGAACATCTGGAGCGGAAGAACTTTGTAACACAACATCAGCATGGGTTCAGAGATGGCAAATCATGCCTAACAGGATTAATTGAGTTCTATGACCAGGCAGCAGAAATCAGGCAAGAGAGAGAGGGCTGGGCAAACTGCATATTCCATGCCTGCCAGAAAGTTTTTGACATTGTACCACATAAGAGAAAAGTGCACAAACTGGAAATGCAGGCAGGAGTGGAAAGGGAAGGTACTCGACTGGATAAGAGAGTACCTAAGCAACAGGACACAGCGAGTCACCGTGAGGGGTGAGTTCTCGGAGTGGAGGGGAGTCACCAATGGAGTCCCACAGAGATCAGTCCTTGGATCTATACTGTTCCTGATATACGTAAATGATTTCCCAGAAGGAATTGGCTCGTTCCTCTCGATGTTTGCTGATGATGCAAAAATTATGAGGAGGATCAAGACAGAGGAGGATAGTATGAGGCTACAAGATGACCTAGACAATCTGAAGGAACGGTCCGATAAATGGCTACTAACGTTCAACCCAAGTAAATGTAAGGTAATGAAAGTATGAGGACGAACTAGGACGCCAGTCACTGGATACCGAATGGGAGATGAAGTCCTCCACGAAACGGACAGAGAGAATGATCTAGAGTTGATATCATGCCAAACCTGCCTCACGAAGCCCACATCAAAAGAATAACATCAGCGGCCTATGTGATGCTGGCTAACATCAGAACTGCTTTCAGAAACATGTGTAAGGAATCCTTCACAACGTTGTATACCACATATGTAAGGCCAATCCTGAAGTATGCAGTCCCAGCATGGAGCCCGTATCTAGTCAAGTACAAGATGAAGCTGGAAAAAGTTCAGAGGTACGCCACTTGACTAGTCCCAGAACTAAGAGGAATGAGTTAAGAGGACAGACTACGTGAACTGCACCTCACATCGCTGAAAGATAGCTAGCAGAGACATGATCACCACATACAAAATTCTCAGGAGAATTGACAGGGTAGACCAGGATGGATTATTTAACACGGGTTGTACATGCATAAAGGGACACAAGTGGAAGCTGAGTACCAAAATGAGCCACAGAGACATTAGAAAGAACTTTTTCAGTGTCAGAGTAGTTAATATATGGAATGCACTAGGAGTTGATGTGGTAGAGGCTGACTCCATACACAGTTTCAAATGAAGATATGATTGTGTTCCGTAGGCTCTGGAATTTGTACATCAGTTGATTGACGGTTGAGAGGCAGGACCATAGAGCCAAAGCTCAACCCCCGCAATCACAACTCGGTGAGTACAACTAGGTGAGTATACCTAACCTGTCTCTTGAAGCCCAAATAAAAAGAATAACATCGGTGGCGTATGCAAAGCTGGCTAACATCAGAACTGCCTTCAGAAACCTGTGAAAGGAATCATTCAGAACCCTGTATATCCACATATGTAAGATTAGTCCTTGAGTATGCGGCCCCAGCATGGAGCCCGTACCTTGTCAAGCATAAGAAGAATCTGGAAAATGTTCTGAGGTATGTCACTAGACTAGGCACAGGACTAAGAGGCATGAGTTAGGAGGAAAGGCTGTGAGAAATGCACCTCACGACTCTGGAAGACAGAGGAGTAAGTGGAGACATGATCACGACAGAAAATTCTCAGAGGAATTGACAAGGTAGATAAGGATAAACTGTTTAACACAGAGGGTATGCGAACCAGGGGACTGAGTGCCCAAATGAGCCACAGGGACGTTAGGAATAACTTTTTCAGTGTCAGTGTAGTTAACACATGAAATGAATTAGGAAGAGATGTCGTGGAGGCTGACTTTGTACAAAGTTTCCAATGTAGATATGATAGAGCCCAGTAGCCTCAGGAATCTGTACACCAGTTGATTGACGGTTCAGAGGCGGGACTAAAGAGCCATAATTCAACCCCCGGAAGCATAACTTGGTGCATACAACTTGGTATGCACCAAGTATGCTCACACACACACACACACAGAATTATATAGGAAAATAGGATATTTATTTATTTATTTATTTGTTATACAAAATTAAGTTATATTGGAGAATAAATGTTCAATGTTTCTATAGGCGTAAACAACCAGTCGGTGGCTGTACCAACCCCCTTTCTGAAACTTCACACATTAATGTCTTCTAGCGCCTGTGCGAAGTCATCTTCAAGCGCCTGTGCGAAGTCATTCTTGAAGCTTTGTCCACGGTCCTTTAGTTTTGCTTCCCTCTTTTTGTGAAACAAAATCATTGATGTGGCAAGCTGGCATTGATGCTCAAATTTTTGTTGTTGAAGCTCTTTTTCTCTTTGCTTATAAATTTCAAGTTCCCGGCGTTTTTGTTCCTACTATTTTGCTATCATTGTACATCGTGTGCATTCAACATCCTGCTGTGTGCGGCCCTTTTCTAGCCCTTTCTTGCCAGACCGTTGTTGGTTGACTTTGTTAGCTGACGCAGTCATTGTTAACTTCGTTATAGCTAGGAGGTTGAAGGAGTCTTCAGATGCCTTCAAGTAGTTTTTTGTTTGAAAGCCTTTGCCAAATGACAGAAGAAATAGAAATATCCCGGATAGAGAAAAATTAGTGAGGGTTGTAGAAATTTTACATAAGGGATAAGTCGAGATGACGATGATGGGAGTGTAGTAGTCGTGGTGATGATGGCAGGAGTGTAGTAATGTGGTGATGATGTTGGGAGTACAGTAATGTGGTGATGATGATGGGAGAGTAGTATTGTGGTAATGATGGCAGGAGTGGAGTAATGTAGTGATGATGAAGTGAAGTAATGTGGTGATGATGATGGGAGGGGAGTATGTGGTGATGATGATGGGAGTGTACTTATGTGGTGATGATGTTAGGAGTGGAGTAATGTGCTGATGATGTTGGTGGTGTAGTAATGAGGTGATGATGATGGAAGTGGAGTATTGTGGTGATGAGGAAGAAAGTGGAGTAATATGGTGATGAAGATGGGGGTGGAATAATGTCGTGATGATGATTTTGGGTGTGGAGTAATGTAGAGATAATGATGGCAGTGTAGTAATATGGTGATGCTGATGAGAGTGTAGTAATGCGGTGATGATGTTGCGAGTGTAGTAAAGTTGTAATGATGATGGGAGTGGCGTAATGTGGTGGTGATGATGATGGTAGTGAAGCTATATCGTGATGATGGTAGGAGTGGAGTAATGTGGTGATTATGATAAAAGTAGCGTAATGTTGTGATGATGATGGGAGTGTAGTAATGTGATGAAGATGACGGGAGTGTAGTAATGTGGTGACGATGATGGGAGTGGAGTAATATGGTGGTGGTGATGGGAGTTATGTCGTGATGATGGTTGGAGTGGAGTAATGTGGTGATCATGAAGAGAGTGGAGTAATGTGGCGATGATGAAGGAAGTGTAGTAATGTAGTTATGATGATGGGAGAGGATTAATGAGATGAAGTTGATGGGTGTGAAGTAATGTGGTGATGATCGTGGGAGTTAAGTAATGTATTGATGATGTTGTAGGGAGTGTAGTAATGTTGTAATGATGATAAGATTGGAGTAATGTGGTGGTGATGATGTTGGGAGGAAGTTATGTCGTGATGATGCTGGGGGTGGAGTAATGGGGGTGATTATGATAAGTGTGAAGCAATGTGGTGATCATGATAATAGTGGAATAATGTGGTGATGATGATGGGAATGGAGTAATATAGTGATGATGATGAGGGGAGAAATGTAGTGATAATGATGGGAGTGTAGTAATGTGGTGATGATGATGGGAGTGTAGTAAAGTGGTGATGATAGTGGGAGCGGAGTTATGTAGTGATGATGATATGAGAAAACTTGATGATATTGATGCTGATGAGTGGAATAATGTGGGGATGATGATGGGAGTTTAGTAATATATTTATGCTGATAAGTAGATTAATAGTGATTATGATGAATGGAGTAATGTTGATAATGATAGGAGTTTAGATCTGTAGTGATGATGATAGGATTAAAGTAATGTGGCGATGATGATGGGAGTGGAGAAATATAGTGATGATGATGATGAGGGGAATAATGTCATGTTAATGATGGGAGTGTAGTAATGTGGTAATGATGATGGAAGTATAGTAATGTGGTGATAAAGATGGGAGTGGAGAAATGTGGTGATGATAGGGGTGTAATAATATGGTGATGATGAGAAGAGTGTTCTCATGTGGTGATGATGATGATGGGAGTGGAGTAATGTGGTCATGATGGTGATAATGATAGTGATGATGTTGGGCGTGTAGTAATGTGGTGATGATGATGGGAGGGGAGTATGTGGTGATAATGATGATGGGAGTGTACTGGTTTTGTGATGATGTTAGGAGTGTAGTAATGTGCTGATGATGTTGCTGGTGTAGTAATGAGGTGATGGTGATGGGAGTGTAGTAATGTGGTGAAGATGTTGGGAGAGTAGTAATGCTATAATGTTGATGGGAGTGGCGAAATGTTGTTGTGATGATGATGGGAGTGAAATTATATCGCGATGATGGTGGGAGTGGAATAATGTGATGATAACAGTAGGAGTGAAGTAATGGGGTGATGATAATGGGAGTGGAGCAATATGGTGGTAATGATAATAAGAGTGAAGTTATGTCGTGATGATGGTGGGAGTAGAGCAATGTGGTGATCATGATGGAAGTGGGGTAATGTAGTTATGATGATTGGAGTGGATTAATGAGTTGAAGTTTATGGGAGTGTAGTACTTTGGTGATGATCGTTGGAGTGGAGTAATGTATTGATGATAATGGGAGTTTAGTGATGTGATGATGATGATGAGAGTGATGTGGCGATGATGGAAGATGTGGAGTAATGTTGTTCTATATGTTGTGAGTGTAATAATGTATATGGTGATGATGATGGGAGTGGAGTAATGTGGTGATGATTATGGTGGGTGTGGAGTAATATGGGTATAATGATGGGAGTGGAGAAATGGGGTGATGATGTTGGAAGGGGAGTAATGTGGAGATAATGATGTGAGTGTAGTAATGTTGTGATGATGATGGGCATTGAGTAATGTGGTGATGATGATCGGTGTGTAGTAAAGTGGTGATGATAGTGGGAGCGGAGTTATGTAGTGATGATGATGGGAGTTGAGTAATGTGGTCATCATGATGACAGTGGAGTAATGAGGTGATGATGATGGGAGCTTTGTAATATATTGATGCTGATGAATGGAGTAATATAGTGATGATGATGAATCGCGTATTATTGTGATGATGATGGGCATAGAGTAATGTGGTGATGATGATGGGAGTGTAGTAAAGTGGTGTTGATAGTGGGAGTGGAGTAATGTAGTGATGATGGGAGTGTAGTATTGTGGTGATGATGATGGGAGTGTAGTAAAGTGGTGATGATAATGGTAGTGGAGTAATGTGCTGACGATGTTGGTGGTGTAGTAATGTGGTGATGATGATTGAAGTGGAGAAATGTGGTAATGATGATGGAAGAGGAGTAATGTGGTTATGATGATGGGAGTGGAATATTGTTGTGCTGATAATTTGAGTGGAGTAATGAGATGATGATGAGGAGAGTGGAGTAATGTGGTGTTGATGTTTTGAGTGGAGAAATGTGGAGAAAATGGTGGGAGTGTATTATTGTGGTGATGATGATGGGAGTGGATTAATGAGGAGAAGTTAATGAGAGTATAGTAATATAGTGATGATCTCGGGAGTGGAGTAAGATATTGATGATGATGATGGGAGTGTAGTAATGTTGTAATGATGTTGGGAGTGGAGTAATGTGGTAGTGATAGTGATGGGAGTGAAGTTATGTCTTGATATTGATGGGAGTGAAGTTATGTAATGTGGTGATTATGATGAAAGTGGAGTAATGAGATGATGATGGTGGCAGTGTTGTAATGTGGTGATGATGATGATAAGAGTGGAGTAATGTGGTGATGATGATGGGAGTGGAGTAATATGGTGGTGGTGATGATGATGGGATTTATGTCGTGATGATAGTGGGAGTGGAGTAATGAGGTGATTATGATGAGAGTGGAACAAAGTGTTGATCATGATGAGAGGCTAGTAATGTGACGATGATGATGGGATTGGAATTATATAGTGATGATGATGAGGGGAGTAATGTAGTGATAATGATGGGAGTGTAGTAATGTCGTGATGATGATGGGAGTGTAGTAATGTGGTGATGATGATGGGAGTGTAGTAATGTGGTGATGATGATGGGAGTGTAGTAATTTGGTGATGATGGTGAGAGTGGAGTGATGTGGTGATGAGGGTGGAAGATGAGTAATGTTGTTCTGATGTTGTAAGTGTAGTAATGTGGTGGTGATGATTGGAGTTGAGTAATATATTGATGCTGATGAGTGGATGTTACGGCCCTCTCGGGACGCAACGGGGTTCTTACTCTGATGTTGTTAGAGGAAGATATATCCGTTCCCAAGCCAGTAGTGGCTATCAAGGGATGTGATCCGTGACGCAAGTAACTTAAAGGGGGAAGGGAAAGAAAGTTAAGAACTTAAGATTGTAATTCACCATCACCAAATAAATAAATAAGATATAAAAGAGTGCACAGGGGGAGGGGTATAAACACTTATTTACAGGGGAAATACACTGTAGTCTTCTGCTGAAGACTATGGATCCTCGCTCTCTCTCGGTGCTGAGTCCTCGGTGCTTTCGTGGCCACACAACGAATCCTCTGAGAAGTTGAGCCTACCCTGGCCACAGGTCAGCCAAAACACAGGTCCACTGGGGGCACCGCCATGGAGGCCGTCAACCACACGTCCAGCTGGTCTGCTGGCAGGTTCCGGATCAGCAAGGCTGGTCAGGCCACTCCACGAACGATATAAGGGGAACGCCCTAGACAGGAGCTTCGTGTGACACCACAAATCACTCTCCTGTCCTCAATACCCCAGTGGATGATCGTCTCCAACAGTCGGTCCCGGGTAATCCTTTTACTGCCACTCCACTGGCAGGGTAACACACCACAGTGTTCTTCCGGGGGGGACGACTTCACAACTGCTGCAGCAAAGTACAAGGTATGGAGACGGCTGCCTCGGGTAGACTGACTCAACTTCCATCACAGCAGTCCCAGGTCGACTCTGTAAGCAGACACGTCATCAATAACAGGGACACTAAAACACCTCACTTACAGGCTCAGAAACAAACGCCCGACATATCCACTCCATAGATGGCGTTGTAGTCTGAGCACCACCTCACCAGAGGTCAGCGGCGGCTGTGTTGTGAGCTGCACAGGACTGGAAACTGGCCCTTGTGGCCGGTATTCGCCGTCCTCACCAGGTGTCGTCGTCCGTTTGGCGAGGATTTCGGGAGCTGACCCACAGATGGCGCGGTCGTTACTGCTCCGTGCTCGGACGCTAGATCCGGGTTCGTAACAGTGGAGTAATGTGGTGATGATTGTTGGAAATAAACCAACATTTAATTACCATTGTATGCTAGGGTAGTATATACTAATCCTACTAATTTGTAGATTTAACATAAATTAATATTTTCCTATCTGCGCGTAATTTACCAAAGTCTTCCCACATAGAGGGACTGTATTGCGTCAGATAATACCAAGCAAGGCATAATTATTGTCAACTTGGTATAGGAGAGAGTCCCTGGTGTAGGGAGAAATGGAAGTGTTATTGAGAGAGACCCTGGTGTAGCGAGAAATAGCAGTGTTAAATGTTGAAAAACAGTCTGGAACTCTGCCCCTTTCAGATGCACAGAGCATCATCTGAAAATAGGAAAATGTAATCTCCTGAAAAAATGTAAACAAAAGGGATAAAATGGTTAAGAAAAGCATATTCAATGCAAAAATAGTCTGGAACATTATAAGACATATAAATGAAGTATTGGGAAATGTGTGTGACATGTTTAGGGAGGGGAGATTATTGGAACCAGGCAGGCAGGGACATGTGCAAGCCCCTGTCAGTCACTTGGGAGAGGGAGGCAGTGAGAACCAGACCAGTGTTGTGAATGGTCTCCAACAAACTCGTTAAGTGCAGTAGAAGTTTACAGTGGTGCTTCCCCCTTTTCTTTATGAGTTAGAGATAGGAATTTGTGGAAATAAGGATTTTTGGAACCCTGTGTGTAGGGAGAGTGGTGTGTTGTTAATTCATGTGTATGTGCTCAGCTGTGTGTTACATGGGGGTTACTTGTACTTGTAGGCCCCTCCTAACCACTCTGCATACTCCGCCTCCACGCAGGTCGCACACCAAACCTGTGTCAGGTTAGGTTAGGGTCCCTTACCTTGAGGTTACCTTGAGGTGCTTCCGGGGCTTAGCGTCCCCGCGGCCCGGTCGTCGACCAGGCTTCCTGGTTGTCGGACTGATCAACCAGGCTGTTGGACGCGGCTGCTCGCAGCCTGACGTATGAGTCACAGCCTGGTTGATCAGGTATCCTTTGGAGGTGCTTATCCAGTTCTCTCTTAAACACTGTGAGGGGTCGGCCAATTATGCCCCTTATGTGTAGTGGAAGCGTGTTGAACAGTCTCGGACCTCTGATGTTGATAGAGTTCTCTCTCAGATTACCAGTTGCACCTCTGTTTTTCAACGGGGGTATTCTGCACATCCTGCCATGTCTTCTGGTCTCATGTGATGTTATTTCTGTGTGCAGGTTTGGGACCAGCCCCTCTAATATTTTCCACGTGTAAATTATTATGTACCTCTCCCGCCTGAGCTCAAGGGAGTACAGTTTTAGGCTCTTTAGTCGGTCCCAATAGTTTAGATGTTTTACTGAGTGGATTCTAGCAGTAAAGGATCTCTGCACGCTCTCCAGGTCAGTAATTTCTCCAGCTTTGAAAGGTGCTGTCATTGTGCAGCAGTACTCTACTCTAGAGAGCACAAGCATTTTGAAAAGTATCATCATCGGTATGGCATCTCTAGTGTGAAAAGTTCTTGTTATCCAACCTGTCATTTTTCTTGCAGTTGTGACGGCTACTTTATCGTGTTCTTTAAAGGTAAGGTCTTCCGACATGAATTGAATTGTTTTGAATTGTTGCCGCCGAAGGCGGCTAGTTTATTGTGCACCCCATACTCATCCTGTGAGCGGTAGCGCAAAAGCATTACAGAGGGCACAAAAGGTCTTTATCAGACCTCATCTTAGATTATTACATAAACAATTTCTTCAATCCTTCACACCTTATAGATACAATGTCAGCTAGTTACAGAGAAAGTGCTATTACAAGAGCTACATATTTACAGTAAGTCATCATACATTAATGGTAGGTCTTGTCGTTAATACATAATAGTTTGGCCAATGGGGATATTTCAGAGTCATAGGGGAGCTTCTGTTTATTATTAGTCCTCACAATACACTACTTGTTTCTGAATCTCATATGTCGTTCATCTACTGGAAGCAAAATGTGGGTACAGTGCAAGGATTTCAGGTAATTTATCCATGGTAATAAGATAGGTTGCCATATCATACAGAGTGAGCCCAGATTCATCTCCAAAAGGCTCAATTTTACAACAATCCAGTACACCCAGATCCTTTACATTGCCTTTTCGTTCTATGTTATGATTTGCCTGAGTTTCGTACGTGGTTTCCGTTTTTATATTTTCATTTTTTCCGTAGCGCATGAGCTGGAACTTATCTTCGTTAAACACCATATTATTTTCTGTAGCCCATAGAAAGACCTGATCTACATCTGACTGGAGGTTCGCCGTGTCCTCTATGTTACCTACTCTCATGAAGATCCTAGTGTCATCTGCAAAGGATGATACAGTGCTATAGGTTGTGTTCTTGTCTATGTCCGAAATGAGGATGAGAAAAAGTACTTTAGCAAGCACAGTACCCTGGGGGACTGAGCTCTTCACGGTTGATGGGCTGGATTTTATTTTGTTGACTATTACACATTGGGTACTGTTGGTCAGGAAATTGTAGATCCATCTGCCTATTTTTCCGGTAATTCCTTTTGAACGCATTTTACGTGGAATAACACCATGGTCACATTTATCAAAAGCTTTTGCGAAATCTGTGTAAATTACATCCGCGTTTTGTTTGTCTTCCATAGCATCTAATGCCATATCATAGTGGTCCAGCAACTGCGACAGGCAAGAGCGCCCTGTTCTGAAACCATGTTGTCCGGGGTTATGGAGTTGCTGTGATTCCATGTATTTTGTGATTTTACTTCTTAGCACTCTCTCAAAAAATTTTATGATGTGCGATGTTAGTGCTATCGGTCTGTAATTTTTTGCCTCTGCCTTATTTCCTCCTTTATGAAGTGGTGCTATCTCTGCTGTTTTTAGTATATCAGGAATAACGCCAGTATCTAGGCTTTGTCTCCACAGAATGTGGAGGGCCTGCGATAGTGTTTTTTTACAGTTCTTTATGAATATGGAGTTCCAAGAATCCGGGCCTGGTGCAGAGTGCATAGGCATACTGTTTATGGCTTCTTCAAAATCCAGTGGGGATAGGGTGACGTCTGATATATGATTTGATGTTGGTATCGTATCCATGAAAAATTCATTTGGGTTATCAAACTTTAGTGTGTTTAATGGCTCGCTGAAAACAGAGTCGTACTGCGTCCTCAATAGCTCGCTCATTTCTTTGTTGTCATCGGTGAAAGTTCCATCTCCCTTTCGCAGGGGCCAGATACTAGATGTGGTTTTTGATCTTGATTTTGCATAGGAGAAAAAATATTTCGGATTTCTTTCTATTTCACTGATGGCCTTTTGCTCTCTTTGCCTCTCCTGGGTTTTGTATGATTCTTGTAGCTTCCGTTCAATTGTTTCTATTTCTCTACCTAACCTTCTTCGCCGTTCTTGAGATAGGGTGCGACTCTCAAGTTGTTCCGCGATTCGTTTTCTTCGCCTATATAGGGAACGACGTTCCCGTTCCAATCTGCATCTCTTCCTCTTTTTTCTTAGAGGTATGCGGTTTGAACATATTTCTAGTGCTACTGAGCTTATTTTTTCCAGGCACTGGTTCAGGTTTGCATTTTCTAGCTGTTCTTCCCAGTTTATTTCTGTGAAGTCCTGGTTTATTTGCTCCCAGTTTATCTGTTTATTATTGAAGTTGAATTTGCTGAAATATCCTCCACCGGGAATCTGGACTGGTTTTGAAGGTCTACTCCCCATGGTTGTCATAACTTCAATTAAGTTGTGATCTGAGTAACAGGTATTTGTAATCATTATGTTCCTGACCATTTCATCATTATTAGTGAAAATGAGGTCCAGCGTGTTCTCCTTCCTAGTTGGTTCTACTATTTGCTGGTTTAAGGCAAACCTGTCGCACATCCGTAGCAGGTCATTTGCATGTGCCTGTTCATTTAGGCTACTTCCTGGTATTCTTTCTGATATTACTGTATTAGCCAGGTGCTTCCATTTCAGGTGCCGTAGGTTGAAGTCCCCAAGCAGGATGATGTTCGGAGCTGGATTTGTGAGGTTTTCCAAGCAGTGTTCTATTTTCATTAGTTGGTTTTTAAACTGCTGAGGGTTTGCCTCCGGTGACTTATATACAAGGACAATAACTACATTTAAAATCTCTATTTTGATTATCAGCACTTCCACCATATCATTTGAGGCGTTTAGCAGCTCAGTACAGATGAGTGTGTCTTTGATGTAGAGGCTGACCCCACCCTGAAGCCGGTGTTTCCTATCACATCTGAAAAGATTGTACTCTGAGATCCATATTTCACCATCATGGTAGTCCTTTGTGTGGGTTTCTGTTAGGGCTGCAAACACTGCATTTGCCTCATGAAGGAGACCATCTATAAATTGAACTTTGTTGGATTTGCGTGTTTTTATTCCCTGGATGTTGGCAAATATAAATGATGTTATCGTGTTAGTGGAAATGCTGGAAGCCTTACTTGGTGTTAATATCTGAGGCTCTGGTAAGGAGGCCACTGTGTTTGCGTCCAGGGTGTGTCGTTTTGGAAGTGATTCGTCCAGTTTTGGTAGTAGGACGGGTGTTGTGTGGTGTAGTACCTGTGTGCTTGTTGATAATTTGAATTCCAGTCTTGTGGGTATCTCCGTTCCCCTCTGTAATCCTGTAGTGGTTCCATCTGACTGTTCCTCTCTCTTATATTTACTACTCTGTTTCTGCCTTCCTCTAAAAAATTTCCAGCAGTGTCATATTGATCTTCCCGTCTATAACGCTCTGTACCTCTCACATGGAATTCCGGACACTGAAGATTGTAGCATTTTTGTCCCTAATTGAAAATTGACATAATTTAGGGTGGAAGTATCTACACCCTGTTCCAAAACGGCATGTATCCCTCTCCAACATGTTCCTGCATTTTCGAGGATGCAGAAAATGGCATTTTGCTCCTAATTTTCCATATTTGCATATTCCTTTAGCGTAGAATTTGCAAATGTGTTCCGGTTTTGCGTTTTTCAAGGTATTTATATCTGTGACTGTCTTGTCTACCTCTTTATTGGAGCCATCTCCGTTTTTCGTCCCAATTCCTTCATCTATGCACTCTGTCTCACTGTTGCTCTCATCGTTTATATTATCTGGCTCTACAATATTGCTGTTATTTTGTACCACAATAGTCTCCTCCTCCACACTACTGCTGCGGTTCTCTAAACTATCTGTTCCTGAGTTTTGGACGTTATCCAATGTTGACTTTTCCCAGTCCGCATATATCACTGGTAGCCTGTCTGTGAATGGTAATCTCTGTGACTCGGGAATGTTTTTCATCAGTTTAGTTATGTTCTCTAACATTAATCTGTCATCTTTGCAAACCCAGTAAATTCCTTGCCTTTTTATGCATCCTGGAGCTAATTCTGAACAGCCCAGGTGAAATCTTATGTTACAGATGCAGCACGTTACGCCTGCATTACGTCTTCCCAGTACTCCCGAACACTCGCCACACCTCTCCATTGTCTGGTGTATTGTGTTGTATTTGAGAGTCACTGTATGGATCACTTGTTGATGTCAGTCCTTTTAACTCTTTATAAAATTATATGTATATATATTTATATGTTTAATATTTATAATATTATATGTATACCGTATATTTGTAATATTATGTATGATATTTTGTTCAAACTTTATGGCAGGTACTTAGCGTAGGTAGCGAAGCTGGTCCCCCGGTCAGTAAAGGTGATCTCTCGTTGTCCCAGGTTGATGTCACCAGTTTCCAGTTACTCGATTTATAACCACTGATGCCGCCTCTTGCCACTATTCTATATTTCTAGTATTCTATATTTATAATATTCTATGCACGATTTTCCTTCACTTCCAACTTACATGTTGTTGTGATACCCGTTCCACATCACTGTTCCACGAATCACCGTTCACTATTTTTTTTCCTAATACACGCATGTACACAAAGCCTCGTTCACTGGCTCACACGCAGTCTCCCGTTTATTCTCTATTTAACACAAAGTTCTATTGTTAATGACTATTTTCAATTTTCCAGCGGGTCACTATGCACTTTGTTATGTCTGTAATCAGTAATCCATGGCAGTAGTCCTAAGAATCCCTGTTAATGTCACGATTTTAACGGAGCGCGCACGGTACGTCCTCTCCCTCCCTCGACCCGGGTCTGTAAGTTTCATTTCTTTGAGCTGTAACCTGGGGCTGGTCCTCTCCCCCAGTTCGGTTGAGATGATCTACCTGTACACCTGCTCTAACAAGGTGGTCCTTTATAGACTTACCTCGCCTCCAGGCGATCATGGGAGGGTTTTGTGGGAATTTTACCCAGGATGGATGTTCACTGTACTTTTCCCTCATCCATGTCCATACTCCCAGGAGTGTTATCTTAAGATGTGCTGCAAAGTCGGGGAAGAAAAGGGTTGGGAGAATCCATCTCTTGTCTTCCACTTCTTGTGTTCTAGATCTGAGTAGCTCTGTCCTTGTTTTTTCTCTGAGTTTCTCCTGGGCCGCATGTACTATTGTCTCTGGGTAGTCTCTGTTCCTGAACATATCCCATAGGTCAACAAGCTGGGGATATAGTGTCTCTTCTTTGCTGTTAATCCGCTTGAGTCTGAGTCCAAGTGAGTAGGGTAGCGATTTCTTCAAGGCTAGTGGGTGGCTCGAGTCAAATTTCAGATACGTGTGAAGGTTAGTCGGTTTATAGTATTCCTTCGTATGCAGTTCCCTGGTTAGCTGGTCTATATACACTGTTGTATCTAGGAAATTAATCGTGGAGTCACTGTGTTCGAGGGTAAACTTAAGGTTTTCATGAACCGTATTTGACCATGAAAAGAAACCTTCTAGGCGCAGAAAACCGTCCTCCATTATACAGAAGATGTCGTCTGTGTAACGGAAATATACCGCCGGTCCGTCCTTCCTGTGGGATCATTTCCTCTCGAACACTACTGGCACAAAAATTTCAGCGATTCCCATACTACTGGATGCTCCTATCGCTGTACCCTTGGGTTGCCGGTATGCTCGTCCTTCAAATTGCAAAAGGGTGTCTCTTATCACATGGAGGATAGCCTCCTCAAGAGTTTCTTTCCAGGGGGTCCTCCATACTCTTGTGTCTTGAAGTTCCTGTCAGATTTTTGCTCAGTTATCTGTAAAAAAAGTTGCTACTACCTTTGCAGCTTCTCTCTGTGGTGTGCTCGGGTAGAGTGATACCACATCCACATCCATGGAAAAAAGGCAGGCCCCTCTCGGGACAGGGCCTCTAATTTCTGCAATTTTCTTGAGGAAATCCGTCGTATCTTGGATTCTTTCCGGTAGTAAACGTAGTAAGGGGTTCACGAGGGCTGTACAGATCCAGTCTACCGACCTTGTTGGAGCCCAGCAGCCGCTTAGAACCGGTCTTCCGTGCCACGTTCCTGTTGTTTCTTCTAGTGCTTTATGGATCTTTGGTAAAAGGTAGAGGTAGGGAATGGTGGATTTAAAGGCTAGGAAGAAATCTTTTGCCCCTGCCTGCATGAGTCCTCCTTTCCAGTCCCCAGTTTTGTTTTCGAACAGCTTGAGGACTATCCTTTTACTCCTCGTTTGGGCGTTTTTTAGCGCCACATTCTGGTTGTGTATCTGTCAGTAGGCTGCAGTGTCTGCCAGGTGCCTCTTCATCTCGTTCCTCTAGTTGTCCTTTCTCCAGGTGACGACAGCACCTCCCTTGTCTGCCAGCTTTACCACAATATCCGTGCGTCCTTTGAGTGTTGTATGGGCGTCCCTCTCCTCCCTTGTGAGATTGCAGGCAGAAGAAGTAACGGCCCACAAAGGGAAGTAATACTGATGGGTTGTGTGACGCCGCCAGCTGAAACCCAGTCTCTAATGACGAGTAGAGAAGGACCAGGATTGTTTGCCCCTCACACTTCAGGCGGGTATGTAACGAGTGATCATACTGGTAGATCAGTTGTAGTGCTCAGAGATAGTGGAGCAGCCCAGTCCCTGATCGTGAGAGACTCGTTACCCGAGGGAATGAGTGTTAACGGGAGACAAAAGTTTGTCCTAGTTGGGTTTCCTTTGACGCGGTACGTTGCCCCCCTAGTGCAAATACACCTAGACTCGCCTTACTTCAGTGGCACATGTGCGTTGGCAGTAGTTGATACCCTGCCTATAGCTGGGATTGACGTAATACTAGCCAACGACTTGGTGACAAGTTGGAACGACAATCATCTCAAGATTGTGGACGAGTCAGCCGGAGCAGCAATAAGGTCTGAGGTAACAACAGGAAACAGTAGTATCTAGATACAGGCAGACGTACAGTTATATAACTTGTTTAATTCTTCCTCTACCCAACAGATCGAAAGCATTCTAACAGATTCTGCTGACTCTTCTCCCGACGAGAAATCTGAGGCTACAGTGACAGAAGCGACTAAGCAGGAGGATGGGCTTCATGTACAAGCGCTCACGGATACCCAAGAGTCTGGAGTGAGGGCACATAAATACTTGCGGTATGGCAAGGTACTATATTCGCGGAACCGGCCAGAGATCCCCCAGACGTCAGAGGTATGTGCGCTGGTTCTAGTGCCCTCTTTGATCCAAGCCGGACTAATGGATATAGCCGGCTATGGATATTATAGGCTCATGAAACTTATTCCTAAGCTTATTCCTAAATGTTTTTTAGCGGTATTTGGTTTTATTCTTGCGTGTGTTCTAAGTAAGGACCAGTGGACGAACCGACAGATGATGGCTCCTATGAACGTCGTGGAGAGACCCCAGGGATTAGAGACTTGCCCTGTGAGTATTGCAGTCGAAGAAGGGACCCGGAAGGTGACTATTGATACAGAAAGTAGGAGAAATGTTTTTATGACTGACTGTTCCCGACAGGTTGACACCCCCTGCGTGATTGCTGAGCCTGGATTCAGCATTATACGGAACGTTGGTCGACCTGACGGTGGAAGAGCGAACACACTCTTCAATGTAGAGGGGGTCCTGTTGGGACTAGGTGTGGGCCTAGTTAGTGGTTATGCTGTAAGTACAGATTTAACAACTATCGCTGTTACTCCAAATCATCAGTCCCCTGTATTCCAGGTTCCCGTCTCCCTGAAGGACTGCCGGACCGGTACAAGAAATGCCTTCTGCAACCAGCCACCAGAGGTGCCACGACGTAGGGAGATGTCTGTTCATCCCAGATCGAGCCTGTGCAGATCCTTACTCAAGACATGTGAGACAATTGTGCCCCTGATTAGCATTTCAGTGAGGTTGTTGGAAGTCACATCAGGCAGTTCATTGCCTATGATTCTCGAGTTTTCCTTGTGCCTGATTCTCCTGATAAAGCAGTTTTGCGGTCTAGACATCCTCGCCACATCAGTCCATTGTTTATGTGCGTCTTATTAGGTTTGTACTAACGTATTAATTTGGTTTGTTTTCCTTTGTGTTAGAAACCCAAACCAAATTCCTTTTTGGTGGGGAGGTGTTACGAACCCAAGTCCACCGTCGGAACACGAAGCAGTGACGTCAACGCCATCTGTGAGTCCGCTCCCGAAAACACGCACAACATGGACATCGCCATCTAGTGATGACGGGAATATACCGGCAATAGGCGCTGGATTCCTGTCCTAGTCGGCTCGTGAGGTAGCCGGTGCTGACCTCTGGTGAGGTGACGCTTAGACAATCAGCGCCATCTATGGAGCAAAAAGGTGTACGTTTGTGGCTAAGCCAGTAAGTGATATGTCCTAGTGGTCCCATTGTACTGATGACGTGTATGTATTCACAGAGTAAACGTAGGGCTGCTGTGAAGTACGAAGAGTCAGTCTACCCAAGGCAGCCAAGGTCTCTTCACCAGTCTGCCTTGTAGAAGCAGTGAACCGCCGCCGGACAAGAACTGTAGAATGTTCAACTGTCTGCCTGAGGAGTGGCAGTGACGGGATTCGCCGTACCCGGGGCTGACTGGTGGAAGAGATGGCCAACTGTGGTGCCGAACGAGGAGAGTAACCAGCGAGTTACACGAGGCTCCTGCCTAGGGCTCGCAATCCTTGTATTCACTCGTGAAGTGGCCTAACAGCGTGAGGCTGATTGGTACCTGCCAGCTACAAGGCTGGACTGTGGTTGTGGGCCTTCACGACGAGGCACCCAGTGGAATTGTGATTTGGCTGGCCTGTGGCCAGGGTAGACTCATCGTGGATTCCTGGTACTTGCAGAGGGTAGTGCCGCGGAATAGTAAACCAGGAAAGACTGCACGGAGTGAGCTTTGCCAAGTGTTCAGCGTCTTCAGAGTGAGACGATGATGTACATTGTGTAGTGATATTTCCCGTTTGTGACTTTTATATATCTATGGTGGTGGGAAGACTAATTATACATGGTATAAAGGGACGAACTTGTGTATATAATGTACCTTCCCTTTTTATTTTACTTGCATTATGGAGCTCACCCCTTGAAAGCCTCTACTAACTTGGGGCCGGATACCCAAACTCTAATACCATCAGAAAAGAACCCGGTTGCGTCCCATTAGGGCCGTAACACGCACTTACAGAAGAGGGAAACGGCTGCCTTGTACCACACTCACGGGCGTTTATCACCACCACGACGACCAGCCCTCTACCTGTCTGTCATGGCTCCACCACTACCACCACCCCGGGGGACCCCCAAGATGCAGCCTTCTCGGTTGGTCAACATCGGTCTACCCAGGATGGACCCCAGGATGAACGGACCCCTAGTGGACCCCAGGTCTCTTGTCAAAGACCCATGGGAGAAAGAAGAAAGAAGAGAGAAGAAAGAAGAAAGAAAAAAGAAGAGGAGGAGAAGATAAGATCAAGCTAAGAAACGAGGCCTAGTGCCCCTTGCTGGTGTCAGCATCATTGCATGGAGCGTAATTGCAAGACAGGATCGTTTGCCTTAACTGGCCTCCGCTCCTGCAAGCATGTTGCTCTGTTGAGTGATTCCCCCTGTGTCGTGCAATCTTGATGTGGCTCTCAGAAGTGGCTCTCTGAAGGAGGTGTACTGGAGCAACTGGGAGGCCAAGAGTAGAATGAATTCTACGGTGCCAACTATATGAAGGTTTCGAAACTTGCAGTTCCCTATATGCTGTGAAGAACCCCAAGATACAGCGATCATGGTGACGGATGTAGGGCCAATTCAAGATCAGCTGGATCGACCGTCATACGGTCCTGTGCGCAGTGCAAGAAGTACAGTTTCCACGGCGTTGTTGTGCGTCGACGACGGAGATGCGACTGATGCAGTTGTGTTGATGAAAGGCGTCACAGGAATATCTACAAGACCAAGCAGTGATGTCGCCCAGCCAGAGACACCTGATGTCGGTCTACATATTTTTGTTTGTTAGAGTAGGATGATGTACAGTTGGTTAGCTAGGATGTAATTTTTTTGTATAAAAATTTCGCACCCAGCTTATTGGCATTAGCAGTGTTGCAAAAACTTTATTAAGGGGAGAAGGGGAGATGTAACACCGTAAAGGTGTTTTGTATTTAATATATACATAGTACAGGAATCACAGACAAGATTTCTAGTGGTGCCAGGTTGGCAGCCTCGAGTAATTAAGAAACTCACACCTCTAAATGTTAATGACCACCAAGTGACCAAGGTCAGGTCTCGTGAGGTTGACCTGGTCTCTGCTAAGCTCATAATTGCAGGCGGCTAGCCGGGTGGGTCCTTTCAAACAAGCCGCCAATTGAAGGTGTGACTTGGTAGAGTGCCTGGGGCTACCTACTTGTGGGCGGAGATAGCTAGTTGGTCCCCAATATATACCCAGGGCACTGAACACTCAAGAGACAGACAGAGAGACAGACAGGAGAACAACCAGCAGAACAGAACAAAGGGCAGCATAGCCTGGGAGGCTGTCAGCCGGACAGGGCGGAACAGTCTCTGTCAACTACAGTCCTTCCCCCCTCGCTCTCCAGCTATAGGCAGACACTTGGTGACTTGAACACGAAAGATGACTTAGTCGTGTTTACTAATGTTGTGTGACTATCAGGGGCAGACAGCTGTAGTGGTCTCGAATTCTGGTGTAATGACTCACTTTGTACATAATTATTGAACTTTCAGTTCGATTGCTTGAATTCTGATATTTATCATGCTAAATAAATAATTGATTCACTTACTTTTAATTTGATTTTAATTGTGTTCCCGAGTTCTTGGAATTTCTGATATATGCAAACTAGAGTGGAGAGTACTCTTGAGTTAGTGACTAACAGAATCTTGCCTGGAAAACGATTTCCCGTTAAATCATGCTAATAATGTCCTGTTGATACATTTTTGAGAATTTTGTGATACCGACAAGTTCCATTCCTTGTCTTGTATGTAATGGTCTTGAAAGGATGGTGGCAGCCTTTTTACTTCTACTCTCTACTTCTACTTATCTACCCTTCTACCTCTACCACTACCTCTCCTACTCACTTCCTACTCCCTCTCCTCTCCCTCCTCCTCTCTTCCCCTTTCCCTTTCACCTGACGACCCTCCTTGCTCCTCCCACCCATTCCTCACTCCTCCCTACCGACTTCACCCGAAACCCTCACTAATTACTGCATTATTAATTTCTTTCCTTTCCTCTGATTCGTTCGTGGCAGTGAATTGCTCTAGAGTTCTCTTGAATCACGGGTAGCTGATCAGGTTACAATGCCTTGTGTCCGAGAAGCCTAGGTAATCAAATACCCTTGTCACAAGGTGTTGAATTAGATAGGCTGCAGTAGGGACTCTGCGGGGGAACTCTAGAATAGCTAACTGGGGGGATGGGATAACGGACACAAAAGAGAGCTATTTCACCCACCCTCCCGTTAGAATAGTTAACCAGGGGTGGGATAATGGACAAGAGAGAGCTATTTCCCCCCACCCCCAGTTACAGGTCCTTTGTCACTTCTTGCATTACAAACATGAGGAATATACAAAATACACACAAGAACCATTGTGCTAAACGAGGAATAACTTTTACAAGCCTGCAAAGTCCATAATGGGCTGTTTCTATCAGCCAAGTACAGATCACTGAGGGCATTACAACATATGCACATACCTCTGAAGTCTGGGGCGTTCTTGGTCGGTTCCGTAAGCACCACACCGTGTCATTCCGCGAATACTGGTTGCCTGCCATCACACCAGACTCGAGAGTATCCGTGGGTGCTTGCATTTGGGGTTCCTTCTCTGGCTCAGGTATTCCTGTCGCTCTAGTCCAATGCTTCAGTTCGTGAGTAGAGATAGGAGAGTCCGCTGGAGTGTTCTCAACAACATGTGTGGTAGAGGTAGGGTTAAGCAAGGCACTTGATTCCAACTCCGTCTGTACCCGGGATCTGGATTGCACCGCTACCACCGAGTTAACCGGATTGTTCACAACAAAGGGATGGTTACTATTCAAACCCGTCGCCAAGTCGTTGGCCACTATGATCTCTATCCCCTGTATAGGAAGATGATCTACTACCGCCAACGTACACTCGCCACTGAAATAGGGCGATTCCAAATGTAAATCTACTAAGGGGGGCAGCGAACCGCATCAAGGGAAACCCATCTAATATAACCTTTTGTTTCTCATCAGTACACACTTCCTTGGGTAATACGACTCTCAAAATCAGGGATTGGGCTGCTCCACTATCCCTGAGAATCACTATAAACCTCTTAGTGCGATTACCCGACATATACCCTCTTGAGGTGTAAGGGGCAAACAATCCTTGTCTCTCACCATTCATCCCTAGTGACTGGGTTTCTACGGGTGATGTTACAATTCACCAACATGACCTCCCTACGCCGGTCGTTACCTGTCCTTCGACACTAAGCAGCTATGTGTCCTTTCTGCCCGCAGGCCCAACACAATTTGTCCCTCCTAGGACTACTACGTTTTAGACTACTTGGACTAGTCCGTCCTGGACTATCTGGGGGCGTCTTCGAGGTACTACTTCTCTTTGGGCTTGCAAGTTTCGGGCTATCTGGACCCTAAATTCCTACTTCATTGTATCCATATCTTCTTTCACACCTGTAAGCAAAATATTGAGGACCTGGTTTCGCTAGATACCGTGCAGGGTCCTTGTGAGTCAAAGCATACTTGTCTGCCAACCTGGAGGCCACCTCTAATGTTTCCACCTGCTGTTCTTCTGGATAGGTCTTTTAATCTTCAGATAGGCAATCTTTAAATTCCTCTAGCAGGATAAGCTGTTCCAGCTCTTTTTTGCTGGCTACTTTTCTAGACTCACATCACTCTAAGAATAATCTCTCCTTTAATCTGGCAAATTCTTTATATGTGTGTTCTGCCCCTTTCTTCAGATTTCGAAATTTTTGCCGGTATGCTTCTGGAACTAACTTGTACGCATGCAAAACCACCTTCTTTACCGCATCGTAATCACTTGACTCACTCACCGATAAGGTTGAGTATGCCGTCTGGACTTTCCCTGTGAACACCGACTGAATCATTATAGCCCAATTATCTCTTGGTCAGACCAATGTAGCAGCAACTTTCTCAAAAGCGGCAAAGAACTTTGATACTTCCTTTTCACTAAATTTAGGAACCATTTTGATGTTCCGCAACGGGTCGAAACTACTTGTTTTTCTTCTACCACCTAATCTCAGTACTTCTAATTCGTGTTGCCTTTCTCACTCTTTTTCCGCTATTTCCAATGTTTTATTTCCATTTCTTTCTCTTTTTCCATTTCCAAACGTTTCATTTCGATTTCACGTTCTTTTTTCTTGTCTTCTTTCTTCTAGTTCTAACTTTTTCCACTCTATTTCGCGTTATATTTCTAACGCATTTTCACAGTTAATAAACTTATAATATTAAATTAAGTTCACTCGTGTCACTCTCAACATTACTTCCCTGTTCTTCCTTTCCAGAGGAAGCCATCACACTTGTTCCTTTACTCTGCCATTCACTTTTCTTTTTATAGGCAGGTTTTAAATGCTTATGGATTTTCGAAAGGATGTCCACCCGCGAATCACGATCACTCACCTTAATTTCCAGGTAACCACTTACTAACACTAATTCAGGTTTTCCAAGGTATTTTAATTTTGAAAGGCAGTCCTCCTGGTTCAGGAACTTCTGAACAAAATCCAAGGTATCTATAGTCTGCCTCTCAGCCATTGTTCACTGTTTACCAACGTACCTGTGGATGAAACAGCCGGGATGATAGCGGACAGAGTGTATCGTGATCCGGCCTGTACTCCTCTTGACATACCAGAAAACATTATAAGGAAACTGCTTCAAGCTTGTACTAAAGAGGCACCCTTCGTGAGCCCGGATGGGCACATATATAAGCAAGTAGATGGGGTCGCCATGGGTTCTCCCCTAGGTGTCCAGTTTGCGAACTTCTACATGGGTACCATCAAACAAAAGGTCTTATTCGACATGAACTTGAAACCGGCAATATACTGCAGGTATGTTGACGACATTTTCACACAGTTACCTGATGTTAGACATCTGCAGAAGCTGAAGGAGGCATTTGAGCTGAATTCTGTGTTGCGTTTCACTTACGAGATGGAGAAGGATGGGAAGCTGCCCTTTCTAGATGTAACAGTCATGGAAAGGAGCGGAGGTTTCCACACTGCAGTCTACACTAAGGAAACAAACATAGGAATGTGCCTCAATGCCAACAGTGACTGCCCAGACAAGTACAAGAGGAGTGTCGTTAACGCTTATATCGACCGTGCTATCAGCCACAGCTCAGGATGGAAGCAAGTTGATGAAGAACTCTTTAGGGTAAGGCAGGTCCTAGTCAACAACGGCTTCTCCAATGATTTCGTTGAAGACATCATAAGAAGGAAGGTGAAACGCCATGCAACCTCTGAAGAGACAACTAACACAACACCTGTACCCCCTATTAGACTATTTTACAGGAACTTCTTTTCCACAGCTCATAAAACGGAGGAAAGGGTCCTGAAAGATATTGTTAAATAGAAACGTTATCCCTACAGACAAAAATCAGAAGATACAATTGATGATCTACTATAAAACCAAGAAAACGGCCAACCTACTCATGAGAAACTCTCCAGACACAAAGCTGAACGCTTTAAAAGAGTCCAATGTCGTCTATACCTTCAAATGCCCTCTTGGAGACTGTAAGCCTCAAAGAATTCAGTATATAGGTAAGACAACAACATCTCTTTCCAGGCGATTAACGATGCATAAGCAACAGGGCTCCATTAAGGAACATATAATCTCTTCCCACAACCAGACCATCACCATAGAAGTCTTAACAAAAAACACGGAAATCATCGATAGATACAGCGATAGCAGGCGGCTTGATATCTGCGAGGCACTACACATTAAGAAGTCGACACCAGCAATCAACAGCCAATTAATGCACAACTATATTCTACCCACTTCAAGACTCCGCACCCAATATAGAAGCATCAAGATATATATATATATATATATATATATATATATATATATATATATATATATATATATATATATATATATATATATATATATATATATATATATATATATATATATATATATATATATATATTAAATATGACCGAAAAAGTAAGATTAATAATTCTAACACGAATTTTCTCAATCTTTCGTACATTCTTTTCACTGTTGGAGGTAATTCAAAAATCAATTCTCCAAAATTCATTTTTATTTCTAGTCTGACGCGACACTTGAGCGCGTTTCGTAAAACTTATTACATTTTCAAAGACTTTACACATACACAACTGAAGGAACAACTGAGGAACACATACACATACACAACTGAGGAACTTACATATCTCCGATTTGTTTATATCTACATTTGAGTGAGGTGAATGGGGTGAGGTGGTATTTAATAGGGTATTAATTTCATCAACACAAGACAGAACACGAAACAATGGGTATTGAAATGGAAGTGATTGTAGAAAGCCTATTGGTCCATATTTCTTGATGCTTCTTTATTGGAGCGGAGTCTTGAGGTGGGTAGAATATAGTTGTGCATTAATTGGCTGTTGATTGCTGGTGTTGACTTCTTAATGTGCATTGCCTCACAAACGTCAAGCCGTCTGCTCTCGCTGTATCTATCGATGATTTCTGTGTTGTTTACTAGGATTTCTCTGGCGATGGTTTGGTTGTGGGAAGAGATTATATGTTCCTTAATGGAGCCCTGTTGCTTATGCATCGTTAAACGCCTAGAAAGAGATGTTGTTTGTTTTGCCTATATTCTGTTTTTTTGGAGCTTACAGTCCCCAAGAGGGCATTTGAAGGCATAGACGACGTTGGTCTCTTTTAAAGCGTTCTGCTTTGTGTCTGGAGAGTTTCTCATGAGTAGGCTGGCCGTTTTTCTGGTTTTATAGTAAATCGTCAGTTGTATCCTCTGATTTTTGTCTGTAGGGATAACGTTTCTATTAACAATATCTTTCAGGACCCTTTCCTCCGTTTTATGAGCTGTGGAAAAGAAGTTCCTGTAAAATAGTCTAATAGGGGGTATAGGTGTTGTGTTAGTTGTCTCTTCAGAGGTTGCATGGCGTTTCACTTTCCTTCTTATGATGTCTCATAAGACATACTCTCTGACCAAACTAAGTTCCAAAGGGTAACGAAGGACACTAGAGCCAAATTGAAAGCAAAGGTCAACAAACTGATTGAAACTGTGAACGCCAAGAAATCCGGACTCCACCTGCCAAAGATCATTGGGGAATATAAACCTGGATATGCGTATGGAAATGTCAAGACACACAAGCCTGGAAACCCACTTCGGCCAATCATTAGCCAGATACCCACACCCACGTACAGACTGGCGAAGCGACTCAACGGCCTGCTGACTCCTTATGTTCCTTGCGCCTTCAGCCTGAAGTCTCCAAAGGAATTTGTTGACTTACTGCGGGGCACACTGGCCACAGGGATAAGAGCCTCGTTGGACGTAGAATCGCTGTTTACCAATGTACCTGTGGACGAGACAATCGGGATGATAGCCGACAGAGTGTATAGTGATTCAGCCTGTATTCCTCTTGACATACCAGAAAATATTCTGAGGAAACTACTCCAAGCTTGTACTAAAGAGGCACCCTTCTTGAGCCCGGATGGGAACATGTATAAGCAAGTAGATGGGGTCGCCATGGGTTCTCCCCTAGGTGTCCTGTTTGCAAACTTCTACATGGGTACCATCGAGCAAAAAGTCTTAGTCGACATGAACTTGAATCCGGCCATATACTGCAGGTATGTTGACGACATTTTTACACAGGTACCTGATGTCAGACATCTGCAGGAGCTGAAGGAGTCATTTGAGCAGAGTTCAGTGCTGCGTTTCACTTACGAGATGGAAAAGGATGGGAAGCTGCCCTTTCTAGATGTAACAGTCATGGAAAAGAGCGGAGGTTTCCACACTGCAGTCTACACTAAGGAAACGAACATAGGAATGTACCTAAATGCCAACAGCGACTGCCCAGACAGGTACAAGAGGAGTGTTGTTAATGCATATGTCGACCGTACTCTCAGCCATAGCTCAGAATGGAAGCAAGTCGACGAAGATCCCTGTAGGGTAAGGCAGGTCCTAGTCAACAACGGCTTCTCCAATGGTTTCGTCGAAGACATCATAAGAAGGAAAGTGAAACGCCACACAACCTCTGAAGAGACAACTAACACAACACCTATACCCCCTATTAGACTATTTTACAGGAACTTCTTTTCCACAGCTCATAAAACGGAGGAAAGGGTCCTGAAAGATATTGTTAATAGAAACGTTATCCCTACAGACAAAAATCAGAGGATACAACTGACGATTTACTATAAAACCAGAAAAACGGCCAGCCTACTCATGAGAAACTCTCCAGACATAAAGCAGAACGCTTTAAAAGAGACCAACGTCGTCTATGCCTTCAAATGCCCACTTGGGGACTGTAAGCTCCAAAAAACCCAGTATATAGGCAAGACAACAACATCTCTTTCTAGGCGTTTAACGATGCATAAGCAACAGGGCTCCATTAAGGAATATATAATCTCTTCCCACAACCAAACCATCGCCAGAGAAATCCTAGTAAACAACACAGAAATCATCGATAGATACAGCGATAGCAGACGGCTTGACGTTTGCAAGGCACTGCACATTAAGAAGTCAACACCAGCAATGAACAACCAATTAATGCACAACTATATTCTACCCACCTCAAGACTCCGCTCCAATATAGAAGCATCAAGAAATATGGACCAATAGGCTTTCTACAATCACTTCCATTTCAATACCCATTGTTTCGTGTTCTGTCTTGTGTTGATGAAATTAATACCCTATTAAATACCACCTCACCCCATCCACCTCACTCAAATGTAGATATAAACAAATCGGAGATATGTAAGTTCTATTCAGTTGTGCATGTGTAAAGTCTTTGAAAATGTAATAAGTTTTACGAAACGCCCTCAAGTGTCGCGTCAGACTAGAAATAAAAATGAATTTTTGAGAATTGATTTTTGAATTACCTCCAACAGTGAAAAGAAATGTACGAAAGATTGAGAAAATTCATGTTAGAATTATTAATCTTACTTTTTCGGTCATATTTAATAATATATGTCTACAGGAAAGACTGCTACCAATATATATATATATATATATATATATATATATATATATATATATATATATATATATATATATATATATATATATATATGTATATATATATGTATATATATATATATATATATATATATATATATATATATATATATATATATATATATATATATATATACATATATATATATATATATATATATATATATATATATATATATATATATATATATATATATATATATATATATATATATATATATATATATATATATATATATATATATATATGTCGTACCTAGTAGCCAGAACTCACTTTTTGGCCTACTATGCGAGGCCCGATTTGCCTAATAAGCCAAGTTTTCCTGAATTAATATATTTTTTCAAATTTTTTTCTTATGAAATGGTAAAGCTACCCATTTCATTATGTATGAGGTCAATTTTTTTTATTGGAGTTAAAATTAACGTAGATATATGACCGAACCTAACCAACCCTACCTAACCTAACCTAACCTATCTTTGTAGGTTGGGTTTGGTTAGGTAGCCAAAAAAGTTAGGTTAGGTTAGGTTAGGTAGGTTAGGTAGTCGAAAAACAATAATTCGTGAAAACTTGGCTTATTAGGCAAATCGGGCCTTGCATTATAGGCTGAGAAGTGCGTTCTGGCTACTAGGTACGACATATATATATATATATATATATATATATATATATATATATATATATATATATATATATATATATATATATATATATATATATATATATATATATATATGCAAGACCCGATTTGCCTAATAAGCCAAGTTTTCATGAATTAATATATTTTCTCTAATTTTTTTCTTATGAAATGCTAAAGCTACCCATTTCATTATGAATGAGGTCAATTTTTTTTTATTGGAGTTAAAATAAACGTAGATATATGACCGAACCTAACCAACCCTACCTAACCTATCTTTATAGGATAGGTTAGGTAGCCGAAAAAGTTAGGTTAGGTTAGGTTAGGTAGGTTAGGTAGTCGAAAAAACATTAATTCATGAAAACTTGGCTTATTAGGCAAATCGGGCCTTGCATAGTAGGCCGAGAAGTGCGTTCTGGCTACTAGGTACGACATATATATATATATATATATATATATATATATATATATATATATATATATATATATATATATATATATATATATGTCGTACCTAGTAGCCAGAACGCACTTCTCAGCCTACTATGCAAGGCCCGATTTGCCTAATAAGCCAAGTTTTCATGAAATAATTGTTTTTCGACTACCTAACCTACCTAACCTAACCTAACCTAACTTTTTCGGCTACCTAACCGAACCTAACCTATAGAGATAGGTTAGGTTAGGTTAGGTAGGGTTGGTTAGGTTCGGTCATATATCTACGTTAATTTTAATTCCAATAACAAAAAATTTACCTCATACATAATGAAATGGGTAGCTTTATCATTTCATAAGAAAAAAATTAGAGAAAATATATTTTTTCAGGAAAACTTGGCTTATTAGGCAAATCGGGCCTTGCATAGTAGGCTGAGTAGTGCGTTCTGGCTACTAGGTACGACATATATATATATATATATATACAATATAAAAATGTATATATTGTTGAATATGACCGAAAAGGTAAGATTAATAATTCTAACACGAATTTTCTCAATATTTCATATATTTTTCTTCACTGACGGTGGTAATAAAAATATCAATTCTCCAAAATTAATTTTTTAATTGTCTGACACCTGAATGCGTTTCGTAATGCTTATTACATTTTCAATGACTTAATTTACACTCAGATTCATCAAATATATACTCATTTTGGGTGAGGTGATATGGTACAAAGTTTTGGGTGAGGTGAACAAACTTATTACAAACACAAGACAGAACACTGAACAGTGGGTATAAATTGGACATGAGAACTGCAGAAGGCCTATTGGCCCATACTTCCTCTTGCTGCTTCGATATTGGTTCGGGGTCTTGAAGTGGATAGAATATAATTATGCATTAATTGGCTGTTGATTGCTGGTGTTGACTTCTTGATGTGTAATCACTGATGTCGAGTCGCCTCCTATCACTGTACCTATCGATGATTTCTGCGTTGTTTGTTAAGACTTCTCTGGTGATGGTCTGGTTGTGAGAGGAGATTATATGTTCTTTGATGGAGCCCTGTTGCTTATGCATTGTTAATCGCCTGGAAAGAGACGTTGTTGTCTTGCCTATATACTTAGTTCTTTGGGGCTTACAGTCCCCAAGTGGGCATTTAAAAGCATAGACGACGTTGGTCTCTTTAAGGCGTTCTTCTTGGTATCTGGAGAGTTTTTCATGAGTAGATTGGCCGTTTCATTTGTTTTATAATAAATTGTCAACTGTATTTTCTGATTTTTGTCTGTAGGAATAACGTTCCTATCAACAATATCCTTCAGGATCTTTTTCTCTGTTTTATGAGCCGTCGAAAAGAAGTTCCTGTAAAATAGTCTAATATGGCGTACAAGGGTTGTGTTGGTTGACTCTTCAGAGGTTGCATGGAGTTTCACCTTTCTATTTATGATGTCTTTAACGAAACCATTAGAAAAGCCAAGCAGTCACTCAATACCAAGAGTGACTGCCCAGACAGGTACAAGAGGAGTGTTGTCAACGCTTACGTCAACCGTGATCTTAGCCACAGCTCCGATTGGAAACAAGTCGATGAAGAACTCTGTAGGGTAAGGCAGGTCCTAGTCAACAACGGCTTTTCTAACGGTTTCGTTGAAGTACTGCATATCGTCTTCTTCGAGGAGGCTTAAGGGTCCGTACAAACAACCAGAGATGGTACCCCATATATATATGAGGTACCATCTATATGTCTATATATATATATATATATATATATATATATATATATATATATATATATATATATATATATATATATATATATATATATATATATATATATATATATATATATATACGATCGATGTTCCCTTCGGGAATCTTAATTTTAAGATGAATATTTTAGATTTTAAATAAGATAAGATTTTAAAATTCTGGACACTTGTATGAATGGCCAGTCAGATTTGAGAGTAATGGAATCCTTATATATAAAGGAGCTGCGGCCTCTGTTAAATAGCAACCTTTCAGCTGTTCAATTGTACACTGTATAGTGCACAGTAGGCCCTGTAATTTGATTTTTAGTTTATTTTGGTAGTTTAATTTCGTTTAGTTTACCATGTCTTTGCCCTTTCTTACTTTTTTCAAGTCTTAACATTGTACATTAATATAATCTTTTGTTTAGGATATATAATACATTTTTTGGTATTTAATTTTATTTAATATTTGAGTTTTTTATAAGATTTTGATTAGTACTTTATAATTGTCGTTTATTCTGTTTGTATTTTACATACATTTTTTGTAGATTTGTAGTCATTATATAAATATTTGTTATAGTGTTTAGTATCTATGTGTTGGGTATCAAGTTTCACTTCTGACCACTTCACGTAAGTTTAATAGAATGGTTTGTTTTAGTAGTTATAAATTTCATCTTGTAGTTTAATGGATTTTAAATTAGTTTTAATATATGTGACAGTTAATAAGTTTTATTTGTATTGATCACTTTAAGTGCGCTTAAGTGTTTTGTTTTTTAAGCATTTTCCTTTCTTTGAGAGGCAATTATATTCAGTATGAGTTCTTTGTTTACCAGTTATTTGATTGTGATTTCTGTTTTTTCTTTTAGATCTGATGATGAATACGAGAAGTATTCGAAACGTTATGTTTTTTAAAGTAAAGATTCTGATACAAGATGTTCAGTATATCCCTGGTTTTCCTATTCATCTTAAATATATATATATATATATATATATATATATATATATATATATATATATATATATATTATATATATATATATATATATATATATATATATATATATATATATATATATATATATATATATATATATAAGGCACAACTCTCCTAAACACGAGAGTTAAGTATACAACTTTAGAACACTTTCCCACCAGGAGACTCGAACCCTAGCGTGCACAGAAGCCTTCCAGCAACTGGCATAACAGGTACGCCTTAACCCGCTCCACCACCAGCTCAGACCCTTAAAAGAGATGGTAATTTCGGAGTATTTAAATACCCCAAAGATCAACACCTCCCAAGAGCACCAGAGCAAGTGAGGGGTCATTTATACGTTAATTTCATCAAGTCCCTGTTAATATGGGAAGACACAGTGTCTCTGCTTAAGGCACAACTCTCCTAAACACGAGAGTTAAGTATACAACTTTAGAACACTTTCCCACCAGGAGACTCGAACCCTAGCATGCACAGAAGCCTTCCAGCAACTGGCATAACAGGTATGCCTTAACCCGCTCAACCACCCGCTCTGACCCTTAAAAGAGATGGTAATTTCGCAGTATTTAAATACCCCAAAGATCAACACCTCCCAAGAGCACCAGAGCAAGTGAGGGGTCATTTATACGTTAATTTCATCAAGTCCCTGTTAATATGGGAAGACACAGTGTCTCTGCTTAAGGCACAACTCTCCTAAACACGAGAGTTAAGTATACAACTTTAGAACACTTTCCCACCAGGAGACTCTTTGGGGTATTTAAATACTCCGAAATTACCATCTCTTTTAAGGGTCTGAGCGGGTGGTGGAGCGGGTTAAGGCGTACCTGTTATGCCAGTTGCTGGAAGGCTTCTGTGCATGCTAGGGTTCGAGTCTCCTGGTGGGAAAGTGTTCTAAAGTTGTATACTTAACTCTCGTGTTTAGGAGAGTTGTGCCTTAAGCAGAGACACTGTGTCTTCCCATATTAACAGGGACTTGATGAAATTAACGTATAAATGACCCCTCACTTGCTCTGGTGCTCTTGGGAGGTGTTGATCTTTGGGGTATTTAAATACTCCGAAATTACCATCTCTTTTAAGGGTCTGAGCGGGTGGTGGAGCGGGATAAGGCGTACCTGTTATGCCAGTTGCTGGAAGGCTTCTGTGCATGCTAGGGTTCGAGTCTCCTGGTGGGAAAGTGTTCTAAAGTTATATATATATATATATATATATATATATATATATATATATATATATATATATATATCGTACGCTGTGTTGGTCGAGCGGTTAAGGGATCCTGTACGCCAGCAGAGTGCTCCTGGCACTATTGGTTCAAGTCACTTTGAGTTTTCAGTTATATATATATATATATATATATATATATATATATATATATATATATATATATATATATATATATATATATATATATAATATATATATTGTGACGATAATCTCTTTCTTTCAGAGAGATTGAGCCTGCTCTTCCCTACTTTAAGTTATGCCAAAGACACAAGTATAAGATGCTACATTCAAGATATGTCACCAGTAGCACAAAACGTTTTGACCAGGAGGCAAAACGTATCCAAGATCCCCCCACTCCACACACCCTCCTCACGCTGGCTCGTCATCAAACCAGCTAACTACCCTTCACCAGCTTGCCTGCTTCTAATTGGTGACTCGCCAGCCTCGCACCTGCACCCAACACCTCAGCGCCCTCTACACGAATCGACGTCTGAGCCTGACCAGCAATCCACTTCAGAATATTCCTTGTGCTCTTTCGGTTGACATTTCTCTCTGGTATACTCGCTCATTAGCTCGTATTCGAAGGGAGGTTTCAGCCATAGCCGATATTCTCAGCACCATTTTAACATTGTAATTTTGTATTTCACATTGTCTTTGCCTTTTCTTTATTATTTAACTGTAATTTAACTTCCCAAAATTTGTCTTTATTTTCATTTATGTTTAAAGTAAATATATTAAAGTTTCATTGTTCATATTTTGTGTTTTACGTGTTCCTCCCTCTAACTTACCACAGACAACAGGCAAGCAGTCTATATTTTTGTTTAAAGTGTGACCAGGCTTTGACACCTGCCATTGGAGGACTGCCGAACATCAACACTCCAACACTTTCCCGTCACATTTTAATGGGGGCCTGTCCGGGAGCTTCACTCAGGTACTAGTACCAGAACGTCAATTTGTGGTAAGCGTACTTCACTTTGCTAAAGTAGCCTTTCAATATTATCATTAATTTTTATATTTATATGGTGCTGTGTGTATTGTGCATTCCGAGAGTAGCATATGGTGAGTGTGAGATAACTTTGGATTATGTGGTGACTGGAGACCTCAGTCATTCTCTTAATTGGTCATCTCTCCCTCCGTGTTATTACTCGTGTTTACCACCTTTTGTCCCTAGGATATTTCTCATATTTTCAACAGATCATCATTTTGGTACTTTGGTTTGTCTCTGGGTCAAAGCACCCTATCTTCTGCAATCCGACCGAAGGAGGAAAAGAGGGCCATAGTTCCTCTAGCACGGACTTTGTTGCTGAGTTGGGACCTCAGCAGCAGTTCTCGTCACCAGTTGACACTCGCACCCCTACACGTCGGTCAGAGATGATGATATTTACTTAGGTAGGGAATTAGCTTTCTTTTTACAGAGCACAAAGTTCGCTGATTCTGTATCATATTCATTTAGTGGGAAACCCTTGCTTATGTTCTATAGAGACTCGGCAAGGTATGCCTACATTCTTGGACTACCTAATTCACTTTTGGAGCAATTAAATGTTTCATTTGTTTTAGAAACTCAGTTTCACTTATTTAGTAGGATTTTCTTGCCCTTATTCTCTTACATTGAGTACCGGGTATAAGATTTCCTGCGACTTTGATTGACTAATCATTTACCATCCTATAATTAACGTTTATTGTTAAAGATTAAAATTCCACAGGATAGTTCCCAGTTGCCACGTTGTCCTGTTTCTGACAGGACAGAAGCTTTCCGTAACGATCCAGCAGGTGAAATAGGGACATTATGTCGTGCCAAGAGGACTGAATTACAAACTCTTGTACACGAGTATCAACTAGATGTTCCCCATGGAGCCAACAAAAATGAAATCCATAACCTAATCATGGATTACCTCTTAGATGAAAGGAAGATTGACTCTGAAACTCACGAAACTTACTCTATTGCAGATAAACCTGATTTGGCAACTATGAAACTCAAACTGGAACTTGCCAAGCTCGAGAGAGAGCAGAGAAAAGAAGAAGCCGCAATAAGGAAAGAGCAAGAAAGAGAGGCGGCCCTAAGAGAAAGAGAAGCCGCCTTAAGGAAAGAAGAACAAGAACGAGAGGCCGCCTTGAGGAAAGAAGAACAGGAACGTGAGACAATAATACTCCGTGAGCGTGAGAGAGTACAGCTTGAAGCAAAACATCGTCACCTGGAGATGCAACGCGAGCATGACAAACAGCAAGCGGATATGACTATAGAATGTCGTCAACGAGAACTCGCGTTGGAGACTTCACATCTCACTCAACGTCAGCAAGCTACCGCTAGTCTTCCAGTAAGTTTCAATATCTCAAATACAAGTTAATGCCACCATTCGTTGAGACAGAGATCGACGTCTTTTTTACCACTTTTGAGACCCTAGCTAATCAACTTAGCTGGCCTGTTGACCAATGGTCTACCCTTCTCAGAGTGCATCTTACAGGTAGAGCTGCAGTTACTCTCAGTACCTTAGCGTCTGATAATGATTACCAGACCCTGAAGCAAGCAGTGTTGGACGCCTACCTTCTCTCCACCGAAAGCTACCGACGAAAATTTCGTGACCATCTTAAGGCAAGTACCACCACCTTTCTAGAATTTGCCAATACAAAGAAAAGATATTTTATGAAATGGCTGGAAGCAGCACATGTCTCTACATTTGCAGAACTCGTCAACCTCATGCTAGTTGAGGAATTCTTGAGACGTGTTCCCCCTTCCGTCCGTTTATATCTAGCAGATAAAGAAGAAACCGACTACATCAAATGTGCGAAGTCGGCTGACACCTACAGCCTCATCCACCGGCTGAATCCAGAACCACCTCCCAGTAAGAAATCTTGGTACAGTTACGATAAAGTGAGTACAGAGGAAGCGAGCTCACAATTGTATTGTAAGTATTGCAAACTCTATGGACATACCATAGATAGATGTGTGAAGGCTCAATACAAGAGCAATGAATCTACTAAACCCAAACAGACTCCTCCTAAGTCCAGTAAGCCTGTAATGAATGTTGGTGTTCATGTTAATGATCTTTCTCTCTTCAGTAAACACCTGTATCCTGGAACTGTCTCTACCAACGGTACAGATTCGGAGGGAAGTTTCAAATTGAAGATCTTGAGGGACACAGCGGCTCTTCAGTCCATTATGTTGAAATCGGCTGTGAATAACGTCACCTACACCGGGGAAACCGTCATTATCACTGACCTCACTGCTACCACTCCATATCCACTCGCCAGAGTCCACCTGGATTGTCCCTTCGTGACCGGTGAAGTCCAAGTCGCCATCAGGGAAAAGCCTTTTCCCATGCCTGGAGTGCAACTTCTCCTTGGCACGTTATTGATGACTCATCGCGATGAGTCACGTTATTGTGACTCATCGCCTGCATAGAGTTCAACTATGCTATCATTTAAACAGCTTTCATCTTATATACCCGTATTTGGGTGAGGTGATATGTTACAACAGTTTTGGATGAGGTGAACAAAACTTTCTACACAAGACAGAGCAAACTTTCAACACAAGACAGAACACGGTGCATTGGGTATAAATGGAAGTAACTGCAAAGGGCCTATTGGCCCATATTTCTTGATGCTTCTATATTGGTGCGGAGTCTTGAAGTGGGTACCTACCTTGAGGTTACCTTGAGGTGCTTCCGGGGCTTAGCGTCCCCGCGGCCCGGTCGTCGACCAGGCCTCCTGGTTGCCGGACTGATCAACCAGGCTGTTGGACGCGGCTGCTCGCAGCCTGACGTACGAGTCACAGTCTGGTTGATCAGGTATCCTTTTAGGTGCTTATCCAGTTCTCTCTTGAACACTGTGAGGGGTCGGCCAGTTATGCCCCTTATGTGTAGTGGAAGCGTGTTGAACAGTCTCGGACCTCTGATGTTGATAGAGTTCTCTCTCAGAGCACCAGTTGCACCTCTGTTTTTCAACGGGGGTATTCTGCACATCCTGCCATGTCTTCTGGTCTCATGTGATGTTATTTCTGTGTGCAGGTTTGGGACCAGCCCCTCTAATATTATCCACGTGTAAATTATTATGTACCTCTCCCGCCTGCGCTCAAGGGAGTACAGTTTTAGCCTCTTTAGTCGGTCCCAGTAGTTTAGATGTTTTACTGAGTGGATTCTAGCAGTAAAGGATCTCTGCACGCTCTCCAGTTCAGTAATTTCTCCAGCTTTGAAAGGTGCTGTCATTGTGCAGCAGTACTCCACTCTAAAGAGCACAAGCGTTTTGAAAAGTATCATCATCGGTACAGCATCTCTAGTGTGAAAAGTTCTTGTTATCCAACCTGTCATTTTTCTTGTAGTTGTGATGGCTACTTTATTGTGTTCTTTAAAGGTAAGGTCTTCCGACATGAGTACACCCAGATCCTTTACATTGCCTTTTCGTTCTATGTTATGATTTGCCTGAGTTTTGTACGTGGTTTCCGTTTTTATATTTTCATTTTTTCCATAGCGCATGAGCTGGAACTTATCTTCGTTAAACACCATATTATTTTCTGTAGCCCATAGAAAGAACTGATCTACATCTGACTGGAGGTTCGCCGTGTCCTCTATGTTGCCTACTCTCATGAAGATCCTAGTGTCATCTGCAAAGGATGATACAGTGCTATAGGTTGTGTTCTTGTCTATGTCCGAAATGAGGATGAGAAAAAGTACTGGAGCAAGCACAGTACCCTGGGGGACTGAGCTCTTCACGGTTGATGGGCTGGATTTTATTTGGTTGACTATTACACATTGGGTTCTGTTGGTCAGGAAATTGTAGATCCATCTGCCTATTTTTCCGGTAATTCCTTTTGAACGCATTTTATGTGCAATAACACCATGGTCACATTTATCAAAAGCTTTTGCGAAATCTGTGTAAATTACATCCGCGTTATGTTTGTCTTCCATAGCATCTAATGCCATATCATAGTGGTCCAGCAACTGCGACAGGCAAGAGCGCCCTGTTCTGAAACCATGTTGTCCGGGGTTATGCAGTTGCTGTGATTCCATGTATTTTGTGATTTTACTTCTTAGCACTCTCTCAAAAATTTTTATGATATGCGATGTTAGCGCTATCGGTCTGTAATTTTTTGCCTCTGCCTTATTTCCTCCTTTATGAAGTGGTGCTATCTCTGCTGTTTTTAGTATATCAGGAATAACGCCAGTATCTAGGCTTTGTCTCCACAGAATGTGGAGGGCCTGCGATAGTGGTTTTTTACAGTTCTTTATGAATATGGAGTTCCAAGAATCCGGGCCTGGTGCAGAGTGCATAGGCATATTGTTTATGGCTTCTTCAAAATCCAGTGGGGATAGGGTGACGTCTGATATATGATTTGATGTTGGTATCGTATCCATGAAAAATTCATTTGGGTTATCAATCTTTAGTGTGTTTAATGGCTCGCTGAAAACAGAGTCGTACTGCGTCCTCAGTAGCTCGCTCATTTCTTTGTTGTCATCGGTGAAAGTTCCATCTCCCTTTCGCAGGGGCCCGATACTAGATGTGGTTTTTGATCTTGATTTTGCATAGGAGAAAAAATATTTCGGATTTCTTTCTATTTCACTGATGGCCTTTTGCTCTCTTTGCCTCTCCTGGGTTTTGTATGATTCTTGTAGCTTCCGTTCAATTGTTTCTATTTCTCTACCTAACCTTCTTCGCCGTTCTTGAGATAGGGTGCGACTCTCAAGTTGTTCCGCGATTCGTTTTCTTTGCCTATATAGGGAACGACGTTCCCGTTCCAATCTGCATCTCTTCCTCTTTTTTTCTTAGAGGTATGCGGTTTGAACATATTTCTAGTGCTACTGAGCTTATTTTTTCCAGGCACTGGTTCAGGTTTGCATTTTCTAGCTGTTCTTCCCAGTTTATTTCTGTGAAGTCCTGGTTTATTTGCTCCCAGTTTATCTGTTTATTATTGAAGTTGAATTTGCTGAAATCTCCTCCACCGGGAATCTGGACTGGTTTTGAAGGTCTACTCCCCATGGTTGTCATAACTTCAATTAAGTTGTGATCTGAGTAACAGGTATTTGTAATCATTATGTTCCTGATCAATTCATCATTATTAGTGAAAATGAGGTCCAGCGTGTTCTCCTTCCTAATTGGTTCTACTATTTGCTGGTTTAAGGCAAACCTGTCGCACATCCGTAGCAGGTCATTTGCATGTGCCTGTTCATTTAGGCTACTTCCTGGTATTCTTTCTGATATTACTGTATTAGCCAGGTGCTTCCATTTCAGGTGCCGTAGGTTGAAGTCCCCAAGGGTAGAATATAGTTGTGCATTAATTGGCTGTTGATTGCTGGTGTTGACTTCTTGATGTGTAGTGCCTCGCAGATGTCAAGCCGCCTGTTATCGCTGTATCTATCGATGATTTCTGTGTTGTTTGTTAAGACTTCTCTGGTGATGGTCTGGTTGTGGGAAGAGATTATATGTTCCTTAATGGAGCTCTGTTGCTTATGCATCGTTAATCGCCTGGAAAGAGATGTTGCTGTCTTGCCTATATACTGAGTTCTTTGAAGCTTACAGTCCCCAAGTGGGCATTTGAAGGCATAGACGACGTTGGTCTCTTTTAAAGCGTTCTGCTTTATGTCTGGAGAGTTTCTCATGAGTAGGTTGGCCGTTTTTTTGGTTTTATAGTAAATCGTCAATTGTATCTTCTGATTTTTGTCTGTAGGGATAACGTTCCTATTAACAATATCTCTCAGGACCCTTTCCTCCATTTTATGAGCTGTGGAAAAGAAGTTCCTGCAAAATAGTCTAATAGGGGGTATAGGTGTTGTGTTAGTTGTCTCTTCAGAGGTTGTGTGGCGTTTCACCTTCCTTCTTATGATGTCTTCAACGAAACCATTGGAGAAGCCGTTGTTGACTAGGACCTGCCTTACCTTACAGAGTTCTTCATCAACTTGCTTCCATCCTGAGCTGTGGCTGATAGCACGGTCGACATAAGTGTTAACAACACTCCTCTTGTACCTGTCTGGGCAGTCACTGTTGGCATTGTGGCTAATTCCTATGTTTGTTTCCTTAGTGTAGACTGCAGTGTGGAAACCTCCGCTCCTTTCCATGACTGTTACATCTAGAAAGGGCAGCTTCCCATCCTTCTCCATCTCGTAAGTGAAACGCAACACAGAATTCCGCTCAAATGCCTCTTCCAGCTCCTGCAGATGTCTGACATCAGGTACCTGTGTAAAAATGTCATCAACATACCTGCAGTATATGGCCGGTTTCAAGTTCATGTCGACTAAGACCTTCTGTTCGATGGTACCCATGTAGAAGTTCGCAACAGGACGCCTAGGGGAGAACCCATGGCGACAGAATCTACTTGCTTATACATGTGCCCATCCGGGCTCAAGCAGGGTGCCTCTTTAGTACAAGCTTGGAGTAGTTTCCTTAGAATGTTTTCTGGTATTTCAAGAGGAGTACAGGCCGGATCACGATAAACTCTATCCGCTATCATCCCGATTGTTTCATTTACAGGTACGTTGGTAAACAGTGATTCTACGTCCAACGAGGCTCTTATCCCTGCGGCCCGTGTTCCCCGCAGTAAGTCAACAAATTCCTTTGGAGACTTCAGGCTGAAGGCGCAAGGGACATAAGGGGTCAGCAAGCCGTTGAGTCGCTTTGCCAGTCTGTACATGGGTGTTGATTGGCCGAAGTGGGTTTCCAGGCTTGTGTGTCTTGACATTTCCATACGCATACCCAGGTTTGTATTCCCCAATAATCTCTGACCAAACTAAATTCTAAAGGGTAACGAAGGACACTACAGCCGAATTGAAAGCAAAGGTTAACAGATTGATCGAAACTGTGAACACCCAGAAATCCGGAATCCACCTGCCAAAGATTATTGGGGAATACAAACCAAATATTTATATTTGGGTCATATTTATATAATATATGTTTACAAGAAAGACTGCTACCAAAATATACTAATATATATATATATATATATATATATATATATATATATATATATATATATATATATATATATATATATATATATATATATATATATGTATGTTGTACCTAGTAGCCAGAACGCAGTACTCGGCCTACTATGCAATACGCGATTTGCCTCATAAATCTCTGAAAATTTATTATATCAAACTCTTGACAAACACATGAGAGAACTTACATACACGTAAACACTCAAATATATATATGCATTTATGCTCTAGAAAAACACTCACTTCAGGAATCAAAAACACTTATTCGATCTAAACACACTAAACGATCTAAACATACTTCTTAGGAGAAGCCTACAAGGCACTTACAACGCACTCGTTGCACTCCAAATACACACAAGACATGTACACACACTTGTTCAAACACTCTTCTTATAATAATTCAAAATGTCAAATATTTCATCTGGTTTTGTAAGGTATTGAAGGTAAATGATGATAAATGTGTCACAAACACCAACAATGGCGGTCACCAGCCTTCAGCCCGGGGGACTTATGGGTGCTCTACTGACAGTCCACAGTGAGGCCCTGTGGGGAATTCTGACTCCAAAATATTGATAAAATTCTAATATGTAATTCGAAGGACCATCCCTAAGAAAGGGAAATAAATTGGAGAAGCAGTGACCTATGGATCTCTTATATATGTATAAATGAAATTTATTACTGTATAATAAATGAAATGTAGTTACTATAAATTATAGAACCAAATCCCTCCACATGCTTTGGGGGAGGGGGGTTAAATAAGTAAATAGAATTTAAAGCATTTCAGACAATGAAATAAAAATATGCATTAAATCAAATATTCACATATATTATTAATATGCAAGAACATGATATTCATAAATCAGTAATTAATACTACAGTTTATCTACTAAATCTACAAAGACAGCTTAGCTGTTAGCAGAAAAAGTCGTAAACGTGCCATAAAGTCGTATACTCTTCACCTAGAAAAGTGTTTCATCAGGCTACTCAGGGAACACATGAGCGTCGAGGAAGTTATTGTCTCACTTGCGTTTGTACTCCAGCTGAAAGATGATTCACATGTAAAATCTATTGGAGAATATATAATTCCTCGAGTATTCATAGGAATTAATGTGAGTAGCTAAGGGGTAATGAGATTTGCAGGTTTGTTATTGGGGGCTCGTGTCATAACGACACATCGTTCTATCTAAAATATTTGATATAGCCACAAAAAATAATGTAGGAACAAACTGATGTGCCGGATGTGGGTGTCTGTGAAATAATGAAGGTGTAACGTCTTGATGACGTCCATAGATGTATGGATGGCTCTCTATGAAGACGATTGTATGAGCAGCTCCCATACACTCTCCCTAAATATGGCGTCATTTGCCAGTCTCTCTCTCTCCTTCTCGGGCTAGCTCGCGCATGCGCAGTCATGCTGCAGCGCGCTTAATATTTTCTATGATTTATTTAATTTCCCGATTTGATGGAATTAAAATATATCAGAAACTGTAGAGATTTAATTGTCTTATTTGACAATATATAAATTCCTATTTCTCAATAAATAGATGAACGTTGTTCAATATGAGAGTGTACTGGATAGAAATTTTAGTCATCTGGGAATGCTCAGGAGTAACAATTCGTAATAGCGTGAATTATTACCAGCTAATTAACAATATTGTTTTAAACGAAGGTAAACATATTATCAGCTTTAATTCACTAAACATATTCGTGACAATAGGATTATTTAATAATAATTCTCATTAAAGAATGTGAAATAAGAACTTAATGCAATTCTCGGAAATGTAAATATTTTCCTTTTCGTCATGTGTGTTGATGCAACACCTGACTAGAATTTCTGGGGAAATAAGGTGTTATCACGCGTTAATTAAATGATGTTAATTTTATTACTTTACAAGTTAGTAGTATTAGTAAAATATATTACACAGTACAAGAATAGTTTCTTAAGGTACTGAATATTAGTAATAAAGTGTTGGAAATTTCCAACATAACCCCGGGGAGGGGGGGGGGGGCAGAGAAAACATGGGTCGCAGTTCATGGTTAAGTACGGCCGTTCCCGTTCCTCTATCCTGAAGCTATATTCATTAGGTTAGTAAAGTAATACGTTAGTATATATGTAATGGAAGTCCCATATTTGTGAAACAGATGTGACTCTAAGTTTTTAGGGGAATATATCAGAATTTAGATATTAACCATTAAGTCTTCTAGGGTCAAGAAATCTCTAAATCTACAGTAAATTTAATGATTATTGTCCCAATGACTTGTACTGGTTAAATAGCTTGGTCATTGAATCATTATGCAGATTCGAGAAATCTTCTTAACATCAGGAGATGATTATCTGCAACTTAGGCAGAATCAAAGTATTGTTTGAGTTTCAGTTTGCATTGTTGAGCAACCATCCTAGATGGACGTGTGCTCAGGTTGACAGGGTTACTGTTTCCTGAAGCTTGGGGTGAATTTACCTCTGAAGAACATTCATCTTCTGCTAATTCTAGAGGTTCTAATTTTTCTAGAGTTTTTAGGGTGGTCGTGCCTCGACACTGAGCCCTAATTATTCTTAATACACCTTGGTGATCAGGATGAACAGCAACAGCTTTGCCTAAAGGCCAATCTGACCTTGGCCCATCACTATCAACTAAGACTAGATCACCTGGTTTTAATTGAACTTTATTATATGGGCTTGCAGCTCCTTAATGATACTCTCTCAGAACAATTAGATATTTATGTGTCCACACTTCATTCCACCTGTCTTTCACTCTCGATAAATGTTTGTAACTTTCCACTAAGTCACTTCTTCCAACACACGAGGGATCCTCCGGATGTTCATCCTAGGGACTCAGGGGTTCTCTCTGGGAGAAGTCATCTGCAAGATTGGTTAATGATCTGTTGTTGACTCGTGCTTCTATTTCCGTGACAAGGGTTTGCAACTCGGTAAGGCTAATCTTCTGTCGGTATAAAGCATTTCTTACGCATTTCGTCACAGTGCCTACCATGCGTTCGTAAAATCCTCCTTACCACGGTGCTCGAGGGGGTATAAATTTCCAGTGGCACTGTCTTTGCTTTAAGGCTGCACGTACCTCTGGGTGATTCCATATTTCCCTTAAGCAAGCTTCTCTTGTCGCAAAGTTAGATCCATTATCAGAGATCATTAGTTTGGGACAAGATCGACGTGCTGCAAACCTATGAAAGGCTTGCAGGAAGGCTTCTGCACTCATGTCAGAAGTTACTTCTAAGTGTATGCCTTGTGTGGTTGCACACGTGAAGAGGCATATATAGGCTTTCACCGGAATTTTATCTGGAGTGCCTGTTAGAATAAGAGCTCCTGTGTAATCTACACCTGTGGTCTCAAAGAGACGAAGGTGGACAACTCGTTCTATAGGAAGTGATGGAGGTCCTGGGTAAGGACACACCCGAGCATCATTCCTCCTGCAGATCACACAAGATTAAATAATGGATTTGACAGTTTCGCGACCCTGGAGGAGCCAAAATTTCTGCCGTGGTGGCATGAACTAGGTGGCCACTTCATCGTTTGGATTCTGTCTGAATATGGAAAGACGAAACATGGTGAATGAGAGCAAATATTTGCAAGAGAATAACCAATTTCCCATGATGGGAAAAATGGATGGTAGCACAGTATATCTAGGGCAGATGGAATGCCTGTCACAAAAGTAAAAAAAAGTTACGACTGCTATTTAACTCCACCGTGCGGTAACTGTAGGATAAAGTATAGAGAGAACAAAATTTAAAACACTTTACTTATGAAACATTACTTTAAACAATTTGCAAAACAAAACATAATATCCAGGCTTGGCTCTAATACAACGTGTTCAAAACAAACAATATGAACAATCAAATTTACGTTGTCGGGAAACCGACACACACAACCACACACACACAAATAACACAGTCTCCCTTAGTCTGTATTCCCTTCAGGATGGAAAATGGGAGACTCCGTGACGTCATCGACTCCGTGACGTCATGGAAGTCATCGTATATTTACATTATGAAACATTGTTAATAGACTAGTTTAGTATCTAGAGTTAACAAAAAAGTATTCAATAAGACTGAATATAATTATTTACACAGTATTGTAGCTAGGTTCCCTTGTTAATGTAAAATTACTTTGAGAGAGGAACCAGCATAAGGGCGTTGCCCGAGTGGAGAGGGAGGCTCCCACTCCATCTTAATAACAACAAGAGAGCAGCCTACCACGCTGTCTTGGCTAACTGGTGTAAACAGCTAGACGCCCCATTTACGTGTCAACACCAGCAACACAGCCTAACAACATCACAACAACGACTGTATTCGTCTACCAAGTATTGTATATTATTCTATTGCACTGTTTAATATTGATGGGTAGATGGTTAGGTCGTGGGAGAAACCCAAACCACCATTTACACCATTTATAGCCCTCACAGTTCATGCCATACCTGTAATTGATATGTTTAGGGAACTTTGATTAATTCCTTGCATTCCATACAGGTAAATTGTGAGAGGAGCATCAAGAAGTTGAGCAGACAGTTGGTTCATACACATTAATATTGCTTGCCAAGCTTTGTTCTCCCCACAAGCCGCCATTACGTGGCACAAGGAGGCACAGGGCCACACCCAATCTGAGGCTACACCTACACGCCTTACCAGGCCCATTCTACTGGCACAGCTAAGCCATTAATACTCTTAGTAGTAGTAGTCATAATTAATTATATTAGTAGATTAGACCACCATATGTGGTATACTGAAATATTACAGATTAAAAGGTAATAGCCCGTGCGCTTCAGAGGTTCGTTGGGTCTGAATAAGTGTGGATCTCTTTGTGCTGGGCAGCGGGCCGTGGCGAGGCTCCTCTTGATGTTGACTTTCTCTTGTCTTGCAATCTTACCCTGTAATTTACGACATACCAAACCATGACGACTATATTGGTCTGCCATCACAAATCCGCAAATGCACCTATATTCAGTGAGGATGGGTTCGGCAAGGCGAAGGGCAACTCCAAATGCAGAGAGCGTGATGAATGAGGCGAGTTCCCAAGGCCACACCCCACACAGTTATATTTTTATAACTCTTTGGTTAGTGCAGAGGTTGGTATCTTGTTGTTTCTTGGGGCATTCTTACCAAAGTATGAGACCGTCTTCGTGGTCACCCATCCAATGTCTGGCCAGACCCAGCAGTGCCCTCTTATATTGATCGACTAAACTGGGAGAAAACTGTTAAATCCTTTTGCGTGTATAGATCATTTCTATACAAAGGTGGTCTGCTCTGGAGGTATTGCCTGGGCAGTAAACATAATTTTCGATTTATAGTCAGGGTTTAGAATACAAAATTTATGGTAATGAGTTGAAGAATATTTAATTGCTTTTATATTGCTTTTTGATTCCGGCTCGACTGATATATTGTTAATAAATACTCACACTCAGACATACAAGTAATACACATATACATTAATACATCTTGTCAATACACGCACACACTGAAACATACTATCATAAGCACAATACATGCACTGAGGAATGGAATGTGGACTAACGAAGTCACTTTTTATATGAACAAATTTTACTTCTGCACCATCGTTAGACCCAAATGTACTGAGGTCACATACTAGCTATGTACTTGTGACATGCCTGACTTGAAGGATGATTTGTCATGTATGGGGCTGGGACGCCTCTTAGTCTGTGTTTAGGTGACATGACCGTCTTGAAGGGTAGTTTGTCATGCATGGGCTGGGACGCCCCCTAGTCTATGTTCTGGTGACTTGCCCGTCATGAAGGATGATTTGTCATGCATGGAACTGGGTCGCTTCCTAGTCTGTGCTCACGTGACATGACAATCCTGCCGGATAGTGTGGGAATTTCCCACCAAAGTTATATCATAATATGTTTGAGTAGCATGGTCAATGAAAGCACATGGACCCGGCATGACTATTTATAGAACATACCAAGCTCCCCCAAGACAGAGAGAGCCAAGTCATCATATTTTTACCTTTTTGTGAACACAATCCCAGGGAGCATCATTACTGGGGTCTATACCAGGATATGCAATTACATGTAATAGCTATACACAGACGCATATACTCATTGAATAATTGTCTGACCAAATACGTTTGTATAACCAAAGTATAGATGGATCTTTAAAAGAGGTAGGGTACCTTTACCCGCCCAGGGAGTGGATCGCATGAGTGTTCAGATGCTGTCGCAACAGTAAACTTTGCTCCTCCACCACATAAGGGAACTCCATGATGTACAAGCTGCCTAACTGTTTTACACCCGTAGACCTGAATGACGGTGTAAACTGCACATAAATATGTATAAATATTAAGACACATGGTTTAAAATTTTATAAGTGTGTGTTTAGCCAAAAAAAAACGAGAGGAGTGTTTGGTCACACCGACGCCCCAGCAAAGATGCCACACTCCCGCACGCACAGTAAACAACACTCCTCCAACCTATAGAGACACGCGATGGTCGTACATGCTTAGTTTAACTGTTTTATAACCGTGGACCTGTGTATAGTAGTGTAAACTACAAATAAAACTGATTTAAGTGTTTACATTGTTTAAAAATGATAGGTGCATGAAAGATAAAGAATAGCCATGAATCTACCTGCTACAACGTAACTGCTTTCTTCACGTTATGTCTAAATTACGCGTTTGCGAAAACACTGCTGTATTCTGCTGTAAGTGCCTACGTATTACACATAGAATGCGAGTAGAAAATCATTTGAACTACGCAAACAAGGAGAGCGAGTCGACGGACAACCTGGCATATTCAAATAAACTACAATAGGCAGACTGCACATGGAGCACCCCAATGAAGATGAATGCTTCTTTCTTCGCATGCTGTTGGTAAATGTGCCCGGTCCAACGTCTTTCCAGCCATTGAGATTTGTCAACAGCATAACTTAGGTCACTTTCCATTGTGCATGTCAAGCTCTTAATTTATTGGAGAACGACCGACACTGGGATGTATGAATTAATGACGCGTCCAACACGTCACATCCAAATGAAATTTGAGCATTGTTTACAATCATATTGACCACCTGCTCTCATTCGTCTCCATCAGAGTTATGGGAGAAATATAAATCGCACATCGCTGAAGATATTATCCGTCGAATAAACAAGGAAAATTCAAATATGAACATGGATTTTACATCAGAAATCTATAACGATCCGTTGATAATGACTGAATATTTGTGCTTAGAAATCGCAAACAATGTTCTAAATCAATTGGAAATGCCATCACCGAATCGATCTGCTGCTGCTTCGTTCGATGTAGAATTGCGTCGTGAACAAAATTACAACACGGGTGATCTGTTGTCGTATGTGCGGTCAAACATTCCAAAGCTAACGCTTTAGTGAAAAGGCATTTACAATCAATAATTCAAACTGTCAATAACGGGTTTGGAGAAATCTTTTTAGATGCGCCAGGAGGAACTGTAAATCCTTCCTAATTCGATTGATTCTGGCAGCATTTCTATCCCAAAATGGCATAACCTTAGCTCTTGCATCTTCCGAAATATTTGCGACATTGCTACCAGGTGTATATACATTGCTACCAGGCGTATATATTCAGTTGTGTATGTGTAAACTAAAGTCTTTGAAAATGTAATAAGTTTTACGAAACGCGCTCAAGTGTCGCGTCAGACTAGAAATAAAAATGAATTTTGGAGAATTGATTTTTGAATTACCACCAACAGTGAAAAGAAACGTACGAAAGATCATGAAAATTCGTGTTAGAATTATTAATCTTACTTTTTCGGTCATATTTAATAATATATGTCTACAGGAAAGACTGCTACCAAAATATACTATTATATATATATATATATATATATATATATATATATATATATATATATATATATATATATATATATATATATATATGTGTGTGTGTGTGTGTGTGTGTGTGTGTGTGTGTGTGTGTGTGTGTGTGTGTGTGTGTGTGTGTGTGTGTGTGTGTGTACTCACCTAGTTACTCACCTAGTTGTGCTTGCGGGGGTTGAGCTCTGGCTCTTTGGTCCCGCCTCTCAACTGTCACACACAACTGTGTGTGTGTGTGTGTGTGTGTGTGTGTGTGTACTCACCTAGTTGTACTCACCTAGTTATGTTTGTGGGGTTGAGCTCTGGCTCTTTGGTCCCGCCTCTCAACCGTCAATCAACAGGTGTACAGGTTCCTGAGCCTATTGGGCTCTATCATATCTACACTTGAAACTGTGTATGGAGTCTCCACCACATTACTTCCTAATGCATTCCATTTGTCAACCACTCTGACACTAAAAAAGTTCTTTCTAATATCTCTGTGGCTCATTTGGGCACTCATTTTCCACCTGTGTCCCCTAGTGCGTGTGCCCCTTGTGTTAAATAGCCTTTCTTTATCAACCCTGTCGATTCCCTTGAGAATCTTGAATGTGGTGATCATATCCCCCCTAACTCTTCTGTCTTCCAACGAAGTGAGGTTCAATTTCCGAAGTCTCTCCTCGTAGCTCTTACCTCTCAGCTCGGGTACTAGTCTGGTGGCAAACCTTTGAACCTTTTCCAGTTTAGTCTTATGCTTGACTAGATATGGACTCCATGCTGGAGCCGCATACTCCAGGATTGGTCTGACATATGTGGTATATAATGTTCTGAAAGATTCCTTACACAAGTTTCTAAAGGTCGTTCTTATGTTAGCCAACCTGCCATATGCAACTGATGTTATCCTCTTGATATGAGCTTCAAGGGACAGGTATGGCGTGATATCAACCCCCAGGTCTCTCTCTCTCTCTGACTCTTGAAGTATTTCATCTCCCAAGTGATACCTTGTATCTGGTCTCCTGCTTCCTACCCCTATCTTCATTACATTACATTTGCTTGAGTTAAACTCTAACATCCATTTGTTCGACCATTCCTGCAGCTTGTCCAGGTCTTCTTGAAGCCTCAAGCTGTCCTCCTCTGTCTTAATCCTTCTCATAATTTTGGCGTCGTCAGCAAACATTGAGAGGAATGAGTCTATACCCTCTGGGAGATCATTTACGTATATCAGAAACAGGATAGGTCCAAGCACAGAGCCCTGTGGGACTCCACTGGTGACTTCACGCCATTCTGAGGTCTCACCCCTCACTATAACTCTCTGCTTCCTATTGCTTAGGTACTCCTTTATCCACTACCAGTTACTCCTGCCTGTTTCTCCAGCTTATGCATCAACCTTTTATGGGGTACTGTGTCAAAGGCTTTCCGACAGTCCAAAAAATGCAGTCCGCCCATCCTTCTCTTTCTTGCTTAATCTTTGTCACCTGATCGTAGATTTCTATCAAGCCTGTAAGGAAAGATTTAAACTCCCTGAACCCATGTTGATGGGTTGTCACGAAGTCTCTTCTCTCCAGATGTGTTACTAGGTTTTTTCTCACAATCTTCTCCATCACCTTGCATGGTATACAAGTTAAGGACTCTGGCCTGTAGTTCAGTGCCTCCTGTCTGTCACCCTTTTTAAATATTGGTACTACATTAGCAGTCTTCCATATTTCTGGTAGGCCTCCCGATTCCAGTGACCTACTATACACTATGGAGAGTGGCAAGCAAAGTGCTCCTGCACACTCTTTCAATACCCATGGTGAGATTCCATCCGGCCCAACAGCTTTTCTCACATCCAGCTCCAATACGTGCTTCTTGACCTCATCTCTTGTAATTTCGAACCTTTCCAAGGTCACCTGGTTTGCTGCCACCTCTCCTAGCGCCGTGACTTCTCCCTGTTCTATTGTAAAGACCTCCTGGAACCTTTTGTTGAGTTCTTCACACACCTCTTTGTCATTCTCTGTGTACCTGTCCTCGCCCACACTAAGTTTCATCACCTGTTCCTTCACTGTTGTCTTCCTCCTGATGTGACTGTGTAGTAGCTTTGGTTCGGTCTTGGCTTTATTAGCTATATAATTTACATACCTTTTCTCAGCTGCTCTTCTCACACTAACATACTCGTTCCTGGTTCTCTGGTATCTCTCTCTACTTTCTGGTGTTCTGTTATTACGGAAGTTCCTCCATGCTCTTTTGTTCCGCTCCTTTGCTTTCATACATTCCCTATTAAACCACGGATTCTTCCTTTGCTTCTCTGTTTTTTCCTGTCGGGCTGGGACAAACCTGCTTACAGCCTCCTGACATTTTTGGGTGACATAGTCCATCATGTCTTGTACTTACTTGGCTCCGAGTTCAGTGTCCCAATGTATATCCCATAGGAATTTATTCATCTCCTCATAGTTTCCCTTTCGGTACGCCAGCCCTTTGTTTCCCAATTCTGTTTTGGGGGTGATAATTCCTAGCTCAACCAGGTACTCAAAGCTCAATACACTATGATCACTCATTCCCAAGGGGGCTTCCAACTTAACTTCCCTTATATCCGACTCATTTAGGGTAAATATCAGATCAAGCAAGGCTGGTTCATCCCCTCCTCTCATTCTTGTCGGTCCCTTGACAAGTTGACTTAGAAAGTTTATTGTTGCCAGATCCAGCAGCTTAGCTCTCCATGTGTCTGGGCCTCCATGTGGGTCTCTGTTCCCCCAATCTATCTTCCCAAGGTTGAAGTCTCCCATGATTAGTAGCCTGGATCCGTTCCTGCTAGCCACAGACTCTGCTCTCTCTATTATATTGATGGTGGCCAAGTTGTTTCTATCATATTCCTGTCTGGGTCTTCTGACATTCGGTGGGGGGTTATATATGACTACTACTATAATTTTCTGTCCTCCAGTTGCTATGGTGTCTGATATGTAGTCACTGAAACCTTCACAGTTCTGAATTACCATCTCTTCGAAACTCCAACCTTCTCTTAGTAGCTAAGCTACACCACCTCCTCCTCTCCCTTCTCTCTCTTTCCTCACTACATAGTAGCGCTGTGGAAACACTGCGTTCGTTACGGTGTTCGTTAGCATTGTTTCTGTGAGTGCTATTATGTCTGGGTTTTCTTCTTGTGCCCATTCTCCGAGTTCACTTGTTTTATTTGTAATTCCATCTATGTTAGTGTACATTGCCTTGAAGCTCATTTTCTTCAGTTCATTTTCTTGTCCCTTTCTTGGCGAGCATTCTACTGGTGTGGGAAGCTTTTCATTGGGTGAGATGATCTGTGAGGTGGTTTGCAGGGTTTCAGGGTAGTTTGGGGTGAGGGGTGGGGGTTTCATGGAAGGGGGGACAGGTAGGGTGTGGGTTAAGGAGATATGGGGGACATGGAGGATACAGGGTGAGGGAGGAGGAGGGATAGAGAGGGTATGGGATGAAGGGGGTGGGGGGACAGGGGGGGAAAGGTGGGAGGGGGGACATGATGGGAATGGGGAAGGGATGACAGGATAAGAATGGCGTGGGGGGGGGGGGGGGGAGGGAGGGTTGGGTGGGGGCAGGTAGGGTGAGGGGAAGGGAGGGTTTCTATGCAGAGGGGGGTGGTGGTGTTGCCCTCCCCTCTGGTGTTGCTGGGATGCTGGTTTTGGGTTCGCCTCTTGTCTCTAGGACTGTTGTGTTGGGGGCTGTGATTTCCTGGTTTGCTTCTCCCTCCCTGCGCTTCCTCCTTGCCTCTGCTGCCCTGGCTCTCTCCTTCTTCGTCCTGTCCCTCTGCAGGAATACTTTCTTGTATCCCTCCACATGCTGCAGTCGACTCTTCCTTTCGAGAATATCCTCCTTCGTGGTTTCGTTTGTAAACACCACCTTTACAAGTCGGTTTCTGTCCTTGTTGTACCAGCCCAACCTGAAAACCTTAGTGTGTGTGTGTGTGCGTGTGTGTGTGTGTGTGTGTGTGTGTGTGTGTGTGTGTGTGTGTGTGTGTGTGTGTGTGTGTGTGTACTCACCTAGTTGCGCTTTCAGGGGTCGAGCTTTCGCTCTTTGGTCACGCCTCTCAACCGTCAACCAACAGGTATACAGGTTCCTGAGCCTATTGGGCTCTATCATATCTACACTTGAAACTGTGTATGGAGTCAGCCTCCACCACATCACTTCCTAATGTATTCCATTTGTCAACCACACTGACACTAAAAAAGTTCTTTCTAACACCTCTGGGGCTCATTTGGGCACTCAGTTTCTACCTGTGTCCCCTCGTGCGTGTGCCCCTTGTGTTAAATAGACTGTCTTTATCTACCCTATCAATTCCCTTGAGAATCTTGAATGTGGTGATCATGTCCCCCCCTAACTCTTCTGTCTTCCAGCGAAGTGAGGTTTAATTCCCGTAGTCTCTCCTCATAGCTCATACCTCTTAGCTCGGGTACTAGTCTGGTGGCAAACCTTTGAACTTTTTCCAGTTTAGTCTTATCCTTGACTAGATATGGACTCCGTGCTGGGGCTGCATACTCCAGGATTGGCCTAACATATGTGTTATACAAAGTTCTGAATGATTCCTTACACAAGTTTCTGAATGCCGTTCTTATGTTGGCCAGCCTGGCATATGCCGCTGACGTTATCCTCTTGATATGGGCTGCAGGAGACAGGACTGGCGTGATATCAACCCCCAAGTCTTTTTCTTTCTGACTCTTGAAGTATTTCATCTCCAAGATAGTACCGTGTATCTGGCCTCCTGCTCCCTGTGTGTGTGTGTGTGTATGTGTGTGTGTGTGTGTGTGTGTATGTGTGTGTGTGTGTGTGTGTGTGTGTGTGTGTGTGTGTGTGTGTGTGTGTGTGTGTGTGTGTTTACTAGTTGTGTGTGTGTGTGTGTTTTTGCGGGGGTTGAGCTTTGCTCTTTCGGCCTGCCTCTCAACTGTCAATCAACTGTTCACTAACTACTTTTTTTTTTTTTTTTTTTTTTTCCACACACCACACACACACACACACACCCCAGGAAGCAGCCCGTGACAACTGACTAACTCCCAGGTACCTATTTACTGCTAGGTAACAGGGGCACTTAGGGTGAAAGAAACTTTGCCCATTTGTTTCTGCCTCGTGCGGGAATCGAACCCGCGCCACAGAATTATGAGTCCTGCGCGCTATCCACCAGGCTACGAGGCTACGAGGTGTGTGTGTGTGTGTGTGTGTGTGTGTGTGTGTGTGTGTGTGTGTGTGTGTGTGTGTGTGTGTGTGTGTGTGTGTGGGTGTGTGTGTGTGTGTGTGTGTGGATGTGTACTCACCTAGTTGTACTCACCTAGTTATGTTTGTGGGGTTGAGCTCTGGCTCTTTGGTCCCGCCTCTCAACTGTCAATCAACAGGTGTACAGATTCCTGAGCCTATTGGGCTCTATCATATCAACACTTGAAACTGTGTATGGATTCAGCCTCCACTACATCACTTCCTAATGCATTCCATTTGTCAACCACTCTGACACTAAAAAAAGTTCTTTCTAATATCTCTGGGGCTCATTTGGGCACTCAGTTTCCACCTGTGTCCCCTAGTGCGTGTGCCCCTTGTGTTAAATAGCCTGTCTTTATCTACCCTATCAATTCCCCTGAGAATCTTGAATGTGGTGATCATGTCTCCCCTAACTCTTCTGTCTTCCAGCGAAGTGAGGTTTAATTCCCATAGTCGCTCCTCGTAGCTCATACATCTCAGCTCGGGTACTAGTCTGGTGGCAAACTTTTGAACCTTTTCCAGTTTTGTCTTAACCTTGACTAGTTATGGACTCCATGCTGGGGCTGCATACTCCAGGATTGGCCTGACATATGTGGTATACAAAGTTCTGAATGATTCTTTACACAAGTTTCTGAATGTCGTTCGTATATTGGCCAGCCTGGCATCTGCCTCTGATGTTTTCCTCTTGATATGTGCTGCAGGAGACAGGTCTGGCGTGATATCAACCCCCAAGTCTTTTTCTTTCTCTGACTCCTGAAGAATTTCCTCTCCCAGATGATACCTTGTATCTGGCCTCCTGCTCCCTTTACCTATCTTCATTACATTACATTTGGTTGGGTTAAACTCAATCAACCATTTGTTCTACCATTCCTTCAGCTTGTTTAGGTCTTCTTGAAGCCTCAAACAGTCCTCTTCTGTTTTAATCCTTCTCATAATTTTGGCATCGTCCGCAAACATTGAGAGAAATGAATCGATAGCCTCCGGGAAACCATTTACATATGTCAGAAACAAGATAGGACCGAGTACAGAGCCCTGTGGGACTCCACTGGTGACTTCACGCTAATCGAAGGTCTCACCCCTCACCCCGACTCTCTGCTTCCTATTGCTTAGGTACTCCCTTATCCACTGGAGCACCTTACTTTGACTTTGATATGCGGGAATACTGGTGGAACCATGCCAGGTGAGGTGTCGGGCGATTCGGCTGGTAATGAGGGAGCCGTCCACTCCGATGATAATGTCACTGGGAAGGATGACAGTGGTGAGGGTGCAGAGGGATCGTCGGAGGTCGTGGAGAAGAACCCCGACGAAGACCTGCGACTAAGCCTTATATTACATGTCGATAAGGAGTAGCGAGGAGCAGCAGTACAGGCGCCTGGGGCAATATAAGAGCTGCAGGCCGCCCTCCCTCCACTTTTAAGTGTGAGCAAAGCAAGCTAAATTAGTGAGCGAGCGGCTGTGACGGGCAGCATGGGGAAGCCACGACACACTGTACCAGCCAGATGAACTGTGATACAGGTAATGAGAACAACCATAGCGATGTGAGCTACAGTAAGGTCGCTAGACCCGACCACGAACCTAGGAAAGTTCCTACAGACAGGAGTCTTACGTGTAGGCATAAAGATATTCACCGAAATAAGTGGGAAGGATGGCTCTGGAATGGTCCGAAGAAGAAAAGCAGGATGGACTATACTGATGGGAGGCGCCAGCATAGTATAAGGTATGATGGGTCGACTCAGAAGCCTAGTGTGGAAGAGAAAAACTTGCTGGATGAGAAGAATGAAAGATGTCGCTGTGAAGAAACAACGCCCTTACACGAGAAGAGGGACCTGGAGGAAAGGAGTGAACAGAAATGAGGAGGACCTGCAGGACACTGCAGGAGTGCTGGAGTATCTCCGAGTGCACGATGTGGTTGATGCACTGTGTGTGTAATAAGCCTTGTGGTAGTAACGAGATGCAGTTGAGTACTAGGGGATATCGGGAACGGTCCCTTTATACGTGTTCCAAGAACACCAACCTCACCCGGTCCTGTGCAAGGTGGATGAATGATGTCGATGACTGGCAAGGTGGTTTGAGCCAAGCCACAGACTGGAGGAAATACACGTCAGGGTTGGAGAGAACAAGGACACTGAATGCCCTCTCTAGTGCTTTCCGTTTAGTAAAACTGTTATTTTAAGGGGGAGGGATATGTTTCGGTTTTCAGACTGTATTCCAGTATTCCCGCATATCAAAGTCATATTTCCTTATCTGTACATACCTAAAAAAAGCCTTAGTTTATTTTGTGATACTTGAAAGGATGCAAGATGCGCCATTTAGAAAAATTAGCTATTTTAGTTTAATTGTTAAGAGACTATGAGGTGTCTACTCCATGTTAAAATGGCGGTCAGAGCCGAGAGGGAAGTAAGTTTCCGTTCGGAGGCGAGAACCCCAGTGCATGCTTGTAACAGTGTTAGGTGTTGCGGGATTGGTCGGCAGCAGGGGATTGGGCAGGTGGCCAATGGTGTCGCGTCTTGGGCATGACGCCAGGCGCCCCCGCAGAATAAGGCGGGAAATCTGATCACTCGCTATTAAGGTTCCTGATGAGCGGATGTGTGCTCAAGCGTTTACCTGCTGTGGAGAGGTACCGGCGCCAGTGAGGTAAAGTCCTATCAGCTATAGTGCATTAACAAAGATGGTGGCCTGTCGACTCCAGAGGGAGTACGAGGAAGAGGTGGTTGATGAGGACAGCACTAGTGGCTTGGTGACGACAGCACACCTGGATACTTTGAGGAGCGGTGCTGGTGGGTGGGGGGGGGGGGTGCTGAAGGACAACCCGCAGGGCGTGTACGACGAGGAGTTGGAAGAAGAACTGTATTTGTATTTGTATTTGTAACTGTAGCGAACCTGGTCCTATACAATTCAACAACCTTTTATCCATACGACGAAACTGCATGAGAAGTGGTGGACCAGTATGCAGAAGTGCATTTGTCTGGGAAAGCCAGGCAACTTCAGTATCAGCCTAACCTCTGGTGGAGGAACGGCGCTCGAGGAAGAGTGTGTGAGCTGACGGAGCTGTGGGGAGATATGCTCGAGCAACCTGTCCTCTTAAAAATAACGTCGCTTTTGGCCGTTTACCAGTATGGCCGAAAGTGGACGTAATTTGAAAATGAAAAAAAATGAAAAATAAATTTGGGATTTTTTGTTTCAACAACAGTAAGTTAAGGGTCCTATGATAGGTTAGGTGGGCAGGAAATTCTCATAAAGTTTCAAAACGTTATGAAAAACGTTAGTTGAAAGTTTCCTCTCCAAACCTGTCCGCATAAGCCGGACAACTCAAACAGAAAACGGAACAGTACGCCACTGTTGTGAGTCGGTTTCTTTTAAAATTACGTCCAAATTTGGCCATAGAGTGCATACGAGCGAAAAGTGACGTTATTTTTAAGAGGACGTGCCAGCAGGGAAGTCAACTTCGACGTCCTGGACCGGCAAGGAGTTACTCGACGCCACTACGTTCTGATGGATCTATGGTCGACAGTATTGATTTATAAGGTAAATAAATTTGCACTCCCGTTGAGGTGAGTGCCCCTTTGAGTTAGGGTAAGTGTTTTACATAAATAAGGTATAATCAGAAGTTATATGAAGATTTACTCGGAGTTTTAAATTACCGTTTTTACTCAGCTGATGCAAGAAAATGTATGAACGGTAAGAGTGAATGCACTGACAGGTATAAGAAAAGCATCATCAACGCAAATGCTCGTAGTGCGATACGTATATGCTCTTTTTGGCAGCTCTTGCAACACGAACTTGAACGAATCCTCCAAATTGTTTCGAACAACGACTACAGAAATACAGAATTTGATGAAATCGTATGTAAGAAACTAGGCCTCCATCTGACTGAGGATAATCAAGCCCCCAGGGGCGAAAAATTGGCCTCCAAAATAAGACATTGTAGTGGTTATAAAAATACATTCACTCAGGCATAAAAGAAGGATGAGAAGGTGATACGAGACATAAATGACAGGAATTGCAAACTTTGCAGAGAAAACGCAAGGATGAGTCCTGTCATTTATTATAAAAACCCTCATACATGTTCCCTTGTAATGAGAAATAACATCGCTGCCTCCTCTAACAAACTGAGGTGTACTAATGTAGAGTATCAATACAATTGCAACTCTGGAGACTGTGCACTCCGAAATATATGCTACATGGGAAACACAACGAGTACATTGAGTAGACGTCTACACTTCATTTGCAAGACGGAGGTATTAAGCAACATCATTCTCAATACCAGAACACCATCCTTAATCGCCAAGACAACAATAATCACACGCACTGGCGACCATAGGAGGTCTTGTAAGACCTCTTGTAATCAATCAATCTTGTTAGTCATATTCATATTCACACTCCTACCCGCTGAGGGTGTGGACACAATGCGATCCAAACGTCTAATGGTTACAGCTACTCCACCCTTGACCGTCATGCTTTCGGGAGAAGCAATATTCTAAAGGTCCCGTAGGACGTTCACGGCATCACACCCACTGATATTAGTCAGGAAGGTGATATCGTGCTCTTCTTTTCATGTGAAGAAGAGCAAGAAAAACTCTTGAACAACGATGCCATACTTCGCAAAGAGCACCACATACATCCTTGCTTCCCACGTCAGTTCCTGGCCGGACGAACTGTTTTTACCAGCAGGACCTGTCAGTTGAACGCTGACCGACCATAACATAATATCATGGACAATAGCGAGGACAAAAGTCCGAACCTGGGTGTATTCAACCTAGAGTTCTGCAGCACCGACACATCATCAATGAAGATTACTTTCACCACCATAGCTACAGCCACCCAGGCTGCCACACAATGTTTCTACTGCTTCGGCTTACAAATACATCCCCGCCAATTAAAAAGGGAACGATACGATCCCTTTTTAATTGAGATGAGATCCAGCAGTGCTTCAAGTACTACGAGCTCTCCCACCCCACCAACAAGTGTCAGCACCCTGTCCAGAAGTGCAGCCTGTGCTCACTGGACCATCACTACTCCATATGCAAGGCAACAGCCCCCGCCATTTGCTCTGCGATGGCAATCACCCCGGAATTTCCTACCGCTGCCCCCACAGACAGGAAAACATCAAGGCCCAAGTTGAAGCCAAGAGAAACAACCCTTCTACCTCCGCCACCAGAGCCCCAAGTAGGCAAAGAAAGATAACCCAGATACAGAGCTGTGAACGTGAACGTCAAGAAAAGGAAAGAGGGAATTCAACTTTGAAATGGATGGAAGGAGCCAGATTGTTTCTTTATGACCTCATGACCTTAGTCTTTTCCAGCCTTTCCTCTCCACTCGTAACAATTTGGCTCCTTCCATCCATTTCAAAGTTGAATGGGAATCTAATTACCTCCTTCCTTTTCTTGACGTTCATGTTCACAGCTCTGTGTCAGGGCTCTCTTTCTCTGTCTACCTCAAACCCATGCATAGTGGCATGTATATTCACTTCTTTTCCTACCATCTTCCTTCTGTTAAGAAAAGTGTTCTCGTCTCTCTTCCTCCGCGCTCTACGCATCAACGACCCTCAGTTTCTTGATTCTGAAATTGGTTATATCTACAAATTATTCTCTAGCCTAGCATTCTCTAACCCTTTGCATTTTATCAACTGTGCCTATTCTCAAGCTAAATGAAATTTCTTTCATCCTAAACCTGGTTCCAACACTAGGAACACTGTACTCTGACTTCCCCTCATATCTGAACTCAAAACTTTTACTAATACCTTTCGTCCTCTTGACATAAAGCTCGACTATCGACAAACTAACACACTTCGTAGCAATCTAGTTCACACTGCTCCTCCTGCTTCTAATGCTGCTGGTGTCTACTCTGTTTCCTGTTACTCTATTTCCAATACTTTGGTGAAACAGGCCGTAAACACTTAATTACAGACTTAAAGAACACAAAAGAAGTGTTAAGTATGCAGACACAAACAATGCTCTGTTCTATTATGTTAGGGATTCTAATCATCCTATTGATTGGTTTTCCTCCAAAATAATCTTTCCTGCCTCTACTCTAAACAGACGCCGTCCTGTGGATCGGCTCTGATACTCAACATACCCAACATGAACTTTAGTCCTGGCTTTGTTGCTGTTGTCTCTTCCCATTCACAGTATATACTTAAATGTTCTAAACTTTCTAACAAACGTGACCTATCATAAACTTACCCTTCCATTTATCTTTCTTTCTTTCTTTCTTTCTTTCTTTCTTTCTTTCTTTCTTTCTTTCTTTCTTTCTTTCTTTCTTTCTTTCTTTTTCCCTTCGTTTTCTCTTACGATTCCTTTCTTATTCCTATTACTTTCCCCTTTATTACGCCTTACCTTTCGTACCTAATGCCTTATTTTTTCTTCTACTAAGATTTCCTTCTCCTCACCTCTCTCTTGCCTATTTATTTTCTTCGCCTTATTCCCTCATCACAATCGACTTGAGAATGGTCCAGGACGGACCGAAACGTCGTTATACCTTCACTTTCTAGTGTGTGATTTGGTCAACATATTTCAGCCACGTTATTATGACTCGTCTTCTGCATAAGTGATCTATTGTTTCTTCACCCTCTAGATGGTTGACGGTATTTGCACAGAATAGAAAATATTCAAATGAAAATTAGTAATAGTAATCACCATCACTACGGGAACAAACGACTATCAGCAACAGACTCAGGACGACGACCTTCACCACGGGGACCAGAGACTATCAACAAGACGCAGGAAGGTGACCTTCACTACAGGGACCAGAGACTATCAACAAGACGCAGGAAGGTGACCTTCACTACAGGGACCAGAGACTATCAACAAGACGCAGGAAGGTGACCATCACCACGGGGACAAGAGACTATCAACAAGACGCAGGAAGGTGACCATCACCACGGGGACAACAGACTATCAACAAGACGCAGGAAGGTGACCATCACCACGGGGACAACAGACTATCAACAAGACGCAGGAAGGTGACCATCACCACGGGGACAACAGACTATCAACAAGACGCAGGAAGGTGACCATCACCACGGGGACAAGAGACTATCAACAAGACGCAGGAAGGCGACCATCACCACGGGGACAAGAGACTATCAATACGACGCAGAAAGTCAGGAAGTTGTCCCCGCCTGAGCCGCCGGACGTCAGTATGGTACGACCCGCTGTCACGCTCAGACCTCTCCAGGTGCGGCCACTGTCGTCACCCCTGCTGGTCCAGCTGCCACTGTTGTTGTCACCCCAGCTGGTCCAGCTGCCACTGTTGTTGTCACCCCTGCTGGTCCAGCTGCCACTGTTGTTGTCACCCCTGCTGGTCCAGCTGCCACTGTTGTTGTCACCCTTGCTGGTCCAGCTGCCACTGTTGTTGTCACCCCTGCTGGTCCAGCTGCCACTGTTGTTGTCACCCCTGCTGGTCCAGCTGCCACTGTTGTTGTCACCCCTGCTGGTCCAGCTGCCACTGTTGTTGTCACCCCTGCTGGTCCAGCTGCCACTGTTGTTGTCACCCTTGCTGGTCCAGCTGCCACTGTTGTTGTCACCCCTGCTGGTCCAGCTGCCACTGTTGTTGTCACCCCTGCTGGTCCAGCTGCCACTGTTGTTGTCACCCCTGCTGGTCCAGCTGCCACTGTTGTTGTTACCCCTGCTGGTCCAGCTGCCACTGTTGTTGTCACCCCTGCTGGTCCAGCTGCCACTGTTGTCGTCACCCCTGCTGGTCCAGCTGCCACTGTTGTTGTCACCCCTGCTGGTCCAGCTGCCACTGTTGTTGTCACCCCTGCTGGTTCAGCTGCCACTGTTGTTGTCACCCTTGCTGGTCCAGCTGCCACTGTTGTTGTCACCCCTGCTGGTCCAGCTGCCACTGTTGTTGTCACCCTTGCTGGTCCAGCTGCCACTGTTGTTGTCACCCTTGCTGGTCCAGCTGCCACTGTTGTTGTCATCCCTGCTGGTCCAGCTGCCACTGTTGTTGTCACCCTTGCTGGTCCAGCTGCCACTGTTGTTGTCAGCCTTGCTGGTCCAGCTGCCACTGTTGTTGTCACCCCTGCTGGTCCAGCTGCCACTGTTGTTGTCACCTCTGCTGGTCCAGCTGCCACTGTTGTTGTCACCCCTGCTGGTCCAGCTGCCACTGTTGTTGTCACCCCTGCTGGTCCAGCTGCCACTGTTGTTGTCACCCTTGCTGGTCCAGCTGCCACTGTTGTTGTCACCCTTGCTGGTCCAGCTGCCACTGTTGTTGTCACCCTTGCTGGTCCAGCTGCCACTGTTGTTGTCACCCCTGCTGGTCCAGCTGCCACTGTTGTTGTCACCCTTGCTGGTCCAGCTGCCACTGTTGTTGTCACCCTTGCTGGTCCAGCTGCCACTGTTGTTGTCACCCCTGCTGGTCCAGCTGCCACTGTTGTTGTCGCCACTGCAGGTCCAGCTGCCACTGTTGTTGTTACTGTTGGTACTGAAACCAAGTTTACCACTGCTGCTGAAAAGCCTTGTGTTAGTACGGCAGTTGAGATGAATGTGAGTGGTCTTATTTACTGTAACTTGTGATCAAGAGTCCTATAGTTACTTGCTACTAATACAAACCTTCTTCTACCTCCTCAGCCCAAGATACACCTGAAGGTCATGGGTGGATCTGTGTGGGCGAGGGTGTGGGTGTGGGCGCTCGTCATCATTCAAGTTGGAGCACAGAAAACCATGTTTGCTACCTGGAGCCCCAGTAGTTGCTTGTCCACGGTGACGGCGCCACAGACCACCTACTCCGCCTCCTCCACCATACAGTGTGCCGCCCTTGGCAAACTTAAGGGCGCCCAGAAGTATATATATAACGGTGAGTTCACTGCTCACAGATGGAGTGAGATCTGTTCTGAAGTACACAGCACCAGCATGGATCCCTCGCCATAATAAGTATATAGAGAATGTTAAGAAAGTGTACCTAATGTAAGACACAAACAGTAACACACACACACACACACACACACACACACACACACACACACACACACACACACACACACGCACGCACGCACGCACGCACGCACACACACACACACACACGCACGCACGCACGCACGCACGCACGCACGCACGCACGCACGCACACACACACACACACACACACACACACACACACACACACACACACAGTGCCAGAAAGCCTTTGACACACTACCCCATAAAAGGCTGTTAAAAAAGTTGGAGCATCAGGCAGGAGTAAAAAGGAAGGTGCTCCAGTGGATAAGGGAGTACTTAAGCAACAGGAAACAGCGAGTAACGGTGAGGGGGGAGACATCAGAGTGGCGAGATGTCACCAGCGGAGTCCCACGGGACTAAGTACTTGGACACATCCTATTTCTAAATATATGTAAACGATCTTCCGGAGGGTATAGACTCGTTCCTCTCAATGTTTGCTGATGATGCAAAAATTATGAGAAGAATCAAGACGGATGAAAATAGACAGAGACTACAGGATGACCTGGACAAACTAGAGGAATGGTCTAGAAAATGCCTTCAACTCAGGAAAGTGTAAGGTAATGAAATTAGGCGAAGGGAGCAGGAGGCTGAACACAAGGTACCATCTGGGAGGTGAAATCCTGCAAGAGTCAAATAGAGAGAAAGATCTGGGGGTTGATATCACTCCGAACCTGTCCCCAGACGCCCACGTCAAAAGGATATCATCAGCGGCATATGCTAGACTGGCCAACATAAGAACTGCCATTAGAAACTTGTGTCAGGAATTGTTCAGGACCCTGTATACCACTTATGTCAGACCAGTCTGGAGTATGCGGCTCCAGCCTGGAGTCCATACCTAGTTAAACACAAGACAAAGTTAGAGAAGATTCAGTGGTATGCCACCAAGTTCGTCCCGCAACTGAGAGGAATGAGGTACGAGGAAAGGGTAAAGGAGCTGAACCTCACGTCTCTGGAAGACAGAAGAGTAAGGGGAGACATGATAACCACCTACAAAATTCTCAAGGGAATTGACAGGGTGAACAAAGACAAACTCTTCAGCACGGGTGGGACACGAACAATGGGACACAGGTGGAAACTTAGTACCCAGATGAGCCACAGAGACGTTAGAAAGATTTTTTCAGTGTCAGAGTAGTTAATAAATGGAATGCACTAGGAAGTGATGTGGTGGAGGCTGACTCCATACACAGTTTCAAATGTAGATATGATAGAGCCCAGTAGGCTCAGGAATCTGTACATCAGTTGATTGACAGTTGAGAGGCGGGACCAAAGAGACAAAGCTCAACCCCCGCAAGCACAACTAGGTGAATACACACGCACACACATGAGTCACACACACAGTGTATGTGTGGGGCCTGACAGATGAGTGGACAGCGTTCGGGGTTCATTGTCCTAAGGGACCGGGTTCAATCCTCGGCGGAGGCGGAAACAAATGGGCAAAATTTCTTTCACCCTGATGCCCCTGCTCACCTAGCAGTACATAGGTACCAGGGAGTTGGTACCAGGAATAATATACAGGAATACACAGGAATGGTACCAGGAATAATATACACCTGGAAGATACTGGAGGGCCAAGTACCAAATCTACACAGTAAAATAACAACGTACTGGAGTGAACGATATGGAAGAAAATGCAGAATAGAACCAGTGAAGAGCAGAGGTGCCATAGGCACAATCAGAGAACACTGTATAAACATCAGAGGTCCGCGGTTGTTCAACGTCCTCCCAGCGAGCATAAGAAATATTGCCGGAACAACCGTGGACATCTTCAAGAGGAAATTAGATTTATTCCTCCAAGGAGTGCCGGACCAAGCGGGCTGTGGTGGGTATGTGGGCCTGCGGGCCGCTCCAAGCAACAGCCTGGTGGACCAAACTCTCACAAGTCAAGCCTGGCCTCGGGCCGGGCTTGGGGAGTAGAAGAACTCCCAGAACCCCATCAACCAGGTAACCAGGTAACCAGGAGTTAGATAGCTGCTATGGGCTGCTTCTTGGGGAATGTGTTTGTGTGAAAATTAGGATTATGGATTTTCCCGAAACGCTATTCGTGCTAGTGGCTGTAGAAGAATGTAAGGTTTCTTGTATATATAAATAAATAAACACAAAATATCTACCAAGTAACACACACACATACACACATGCGACACACATAGTAACAAACACTCAATATCTACCAAGTAACGCACACTCTCACGAGATTCGCCTAGTAACACACTCAAGAACCAGCAAGCCGCATATGTATTAACTGGGATCACAGAGGACCTGAAATTGCACCTTGCCCTTGCAATAGCCTACACTGAATACCCAAACAACTAACCACAAGACACCGACACCTTAGCGGCCAAGATAACTGTGTGAAATAATAGTATCTTCCACTATAATATCCTGATCTTGAGTTAAGTCGTCGTTCTGCCCAGACGAAAATTTGCTAGAGGGCTTATGATGTTCGTCCTTCAGATGCGAAGATATCCATGACTTCCATATATTAGTTCGAAGGTCGGTGGCTGTGTGCCAGATGATGGGGGATGACACCATTCTGGGCCCGGAAGGCTCACCCACACACCCAAATACGTGGGTGCTACTGCAGAGGTGTAGAGAAGTGTAGTGAGAAGGGTGTAGTGAGCTGGTGTAGAGAAGGGTAGTGAGTACCACTGCATGGTACACCTTCAGTTTGGTGGTAAGACTGTGTCCTTACACTTCCCCGATACTGTCACGAAATCTTCAAAGGCAGCGATGGCCTTGGCGAACTTCCTGCTGACTTCTTCGTCTATGTTCACCGCTCTTGAGAGTTTGGTGCCAAAATTAAAAAAGTTGTCGATTGTGTGCAGGTTCTGCCCATTGACAGTGATGTGCGGTTTATGCTAGGGTATTATACTAGGTGCTCATTGATTCATCACTTCACTCTTTTTGGAGCTGATGATGAGACCGAAGTTGTCGCAGGCGTGGGAGAAGCAGTCTATATCGTACTGCAGCATTTGCTCTGTGCTGGCGTTGACGTCCCAGTCATCAGTGAACAGGACGTCTCTTCCTTCCTTCCATCAGTCCTGTATCTGATAGAAATTCTTTCCTGGGTGTTATGAAAATGTTACTACTATGGGAAGGTGGTATCTTGAGGTTATCTTGAGATGATCTCGGGGCTTTTTTTAGTGTCCCCGCGGCCCGGTCCTCGACCCGGCCTCCACCCCCAGGAAGCAGCCCGTGACAGCTGACTAACACCCAGGTACCTATTTTACTGCTAGGTAACAGGGGCATAGGGTGAAAGAAACTCTGCTCATTGTTTCTCGCCGGCGCCTGGGATCGAACCCAGGACCACAGGATCACAAGTCCAGCGTGCTGTCCGCTCGGCCGACCGGCTCCCTCCCTTCTCCGGTATAGAGAAGGGAAAATATTTTATATTTTTCCCTTTCTCCTAAGGGAAAACTAGGAGTTCCTAAAATCAGTGGAGATAAAATAGGTCCGACCCGCAATAAGAACATAAAACAATATTAAATTAGTGGCTTAAAGTAAATACGTCAGTCTAGTGGTTGATCACTGTTCCACTTTACAGGATGAATGGATACTCCTTTAATAGTACTTATTTATTAAACCCTCTTATAACCCCCCATACACATTAATAACAATAGCTACTTTACCACATGATCTTACGTTAACTACTTTGGTCCACATAGACAGGATACAAGGCTTACACTTGGGCAAAAGCTAGGGTAAAGTCTACTTGAAAAGAACTCGAAGGCTTGAAGCAGCCTGGGGTAGTTAAGCCCCTCGTGGTACCCTAGTCACAATACAATATACTTAGGGATGCCCCAAACACTGGCTAATACTACACAATACTTGTCAATAAAACACACAAACCTAGCTAGTAGCACGATACCTTAATACTAATTAACTTATGTGTAACATACCCCAGCATGGGGTAAGGGGAGAGAGGAGTAGGAAAAGGAGGAGACAGAGCCACACAGGAGAGGTGTTGACCCAAGCCCAGTAGTCCAGAGAAGAACGCAGGAGTCTCCAGTCCCCGAGCTCTCAACGTTGTTGTTATTGGTGCCGGGAAGATAACATAACTGATCGTGCAGCTACAAACAATACAAGTCTTCACCGGCCTTCATTACTCGTTACTTTACTAGTTCTAAGAATAGCTGGTAACTAGTTCAATGTTATATTTAATCAACAACAAGCTCAGAGTCTGAATGCTCCGTGAGACCAAGATTCGTCTTACGTCTAGCCAGGAAGAGAGGAACAAAAACGCGTCAGCCGTCCTACCAATTAATGTAAAGTAATTATTTAGAGCTCAATTTGACCTCTGGTTTCCAACTAAGGAACCCAGAGTCGTAACACTGGCAATCACAGAAGGCATCAGTGAACACGGACGAGAGTACAATGCTGAAGAGTGGGCGAAAACGCAGCCGTGCTTCACACCGTTCATCACTGGAATGGCTTTTGACTCAATTTTGCCATCATGCCATCGTGATTGAGTGAATTTTCCGGGACAGCAAAACTTCTCCATATGAGATTGTATCAAGAATTATTAAGTGAAGAAGGGAGTCGAAAAACAAGTAATATTTAAGAGTAGTTAGGGGAAAAGAGTTTGATTGAAAGCATGTGTAACTTAACACTAATTCATTAAAGTAAATTAACACTAATACACATGGGTTATTAGGTTAACAGAGAGTCTCACAGCCACAAAAGGTAAGCAATGAGCATTTCACAACTAAATGGTATCCAACACGTTCAGAATTCTTAAAATACCACAGCCTTTATTAGCCACTAGCAAGGCAGCAAACTAACTTAACACTTGTGATAACTCTCTCTTTGGTACTAGCAAATACAAGGATATTTGTCTGGTATATAATAATAATAATAATAATAATAATAATAATAATAATAATAATAATAATAATAATAATTTATTTAGGAACAGTACATACATAGTTGCAGCGTTACAGTACAAACATTCTTTTTTTTTTTTTTTTTTTTTTTTTTTTTTTTTTTTTTTTTGAGATATATACAAGAGTTGTTACATTCTTGTACAGCCACTAGTACGCGTAGCGTTTCGGGCAAGTCCTTAATCCTATGGTCCCTGGAATACGATCCCCTGCCGCGAAGAATCGTTTTTTCATCCAAGTACACATTTTACTGTTGCGTTAAACAGAGGCTACAGTTAAGGAATTGCGCCCAGTAAATCCTCCCCGGCCAGGATACGAACCCATGACATAGCGCTCGCGGAACGCCAGGCGAGTGTCTTACCACTACACCACGGAGACTGCGAGACTGCATTCTGTTAGATTTAAAGATAGAGGTAGTACATACAATACCTAAAGCCACTAATACGCATAGCGTTTCGGGCAAAACTGATACTGATAACATTTCTGTCAATCAAAACTCCTGCAATGCTGTAATAATAATATCTTAACACAGAATTATAACAGATCAAAGTGTTAAACAATGATATGTCTAAACAATCAACGTCACCACACAGAGGATGTTGGCGTGACAGACCTAACTATTACCTCGGCTATAAAGACCTATATGTAGTAGGAGTGGCATGTTGAGCAGTGTATGCAACCGCAGTGTATCAACATGCCACGCCCACTACACCTGATCAATCTGTGTATGTTTCGTACCTTATTTTGGCCTTATTCATCACACTTTATGCCTTTCTCTTCTCTCCTTTATGCCTTATTCTTGATCCATTTGTATAGACCCATAAATCTCATTGTTCGACCCATTTGTTTACATCTGGCCCCATTGTTCGATCCATTTGTCTACACCTGACCCCTTAATTGAATAAATCCAATATGCCCTGTTTTGTACCATTACCTGAGAATGAACAATGTAGGTTTGAAACGTTGTGTAAGCTATATAAATAAAAATATAAATGTTCATTTGTTCAAAACCGCTAATCTCCGAAAGTTCTTCACCAATTGCTTTGAAATTTTTACACAACGTTCCATTCACATCCGAGTGGGTTTTTATATACATACTCTATAGACGTCACGTCTGTGATGGGAAAAACTTGTTTTTTTTTTTAAATGTGTTTTCATGTGGTTTTCATATGAGGGAAATCTTTGAAACCTCTTTACCGATGGCTTTGAAATTTTGATACGACGTTGCATTCGAATAGGCGCGTGTTTTTATATACTTGCCTCACCTGTGACAAGAAAAAAATGTGTTACGGCCCTCTCGGGTCGCAACTGGGTTCGTACTCTGATGTTATTAGAGGAAGTTGTATCCGGCCCCAAGCCAGTAGTGGCTTTCAAGGGATGAGATCCGTGACGCAAGTAACTTAAAGGGGAAGGGAAATAAAGTCAAGAACTTAATATAATATAATGATTTCCAACACCAATAAATAATATATAAAAAGATTACATGGGGGGAGGAGTATTAACACTGCACAGGGGAATTATTTACACTGGCGTCTTCTCCTGAAGACTCTGGATCCAAGCTCTCGGTGCCAAGTCCTCGGTGCTCTCGTGGTCTCTTGACGAATCCTTCGATCAAGCTGAGTCTACCCCTGACACAGGCCAGCCAAAACACAGTTCCACTGGGGGCACCGCCGTGGAGGCCGTCAACCACAAGTCCAGCAGAACAGCTGGCAGGTTCCGGATCAGCAACGCTGGTCAGGCCACTCCACGAGCGATACTAGGGAAGCGCCCTAGTCAGGAGCCTCGTGTGATACCACAAATCACTCTCCTGTCCCCAATACCCCAGTGGTCAATCGTCTCCAGCAGTCGGTCCCGGGTACGACAATCCTTCTACTGCCACTTCACTGGCAGGGTAACACCACAGTGTTCCTCCCGGAGGCGACTCACAGCTGCTGCAGCAAAGCACAAGGTATGGGGACGGCTGCCTTGGGTAGACTGACTCAACTTCCCTTACAGCAGTCCCAGGTCGACTCTGTAAGTAGACACGTCATCAATAACAGGGACACACAAAAGCACCTCACTTACAGGCTCAGACACAAACGCCCGACATATCCACTCCATAGATGGCGTTGTTGTCTGAGCACCACCTCACCAGAGGTCAGCAGCGGCGGTGTTGTGAGCTGAACGGGACTGGAAACTGGCCCTTGTGGCTGGTACACTTCGTCCTCACCAGGTGTCTTCGTCCATTTGGTGGGGGTTTCGGGAGCTGACCCACAGATGACGTGGTCGTCACTGCTCCAGGCCCGGACGCTGGATTCGGGTTCGTAACACGTCCCCACCAAAAAGAATTTGGTTTGGGTTTCTAGAAAGAGAATTACAAACCAAATTAGTACGGTGACACAACTCCAAATGGACTCACTTATACCGTAAACTGGAACGGCGAGGCTGTCTCGTCCACAGAACTGTACTAAGGAGAAACCCTGGCACAAAGGGAACTTAAAAATGGCAGGCGATGACCTGCCTGCCGTAATTTTCCACACCTCCTCTGCGATGTCAAGCAGGGGCATCATCTCACATCTCTCGCGTAAGGATCGGTATCGACATGATCTGGGGTGGCTCGACACTTCCCTGTGTCGTGGCACCGATGATGGCTGGTTACAAACGGCATTTCTGGTACCGTTCCAGTGGTCCTTCAGGGAGACGGGAACCTGGAATACAGGGGTCTGATAATTTAGAGTGACAGCGACAGCGGGTAAAACAGTACTTACAGCATACTCCTCTACTAGGTCCACACCTATTCCCAACAGGGCTGTTCGTACATTGAAGATGGCATTCGCTCTGCCACCGTCAGGTCTACCGACGTTCCGTATAACGCTGCATTGAGGCTCAGCAATCACGCGGGGGGTGTCAACCTGCCGGATACAGTCACTCATATTATCACATCTCGTACCTCCTGTATCAACCATCACCTTCCAGGCTCCTTCGCCGACTGCAACACTCACAGTGCACGTCTCTAATCCCTGGGATCTCTTCGCGATTTTCTTCTCTTTCTTGCTCTTCTCTTTCTCTCTCTCGCTCTTCTTTCCTTTCTTCCAATTCTAAACGCCTCATCGCCATTTCCTTTTCTTTCATCTCCATTTCTTTATCTTTTAATTCTCGTTCTAATTCTAACTTCTTCCATTCTATCTTCCGATTTATCTCTAAGGCGCGCATTTTGACTGTAAGCAAGCTAATATTCAGCTCACCTGCATCACTGTCAATGTCACTGCCTTTATCTTCCTTTTCAGTGGAAGCAACTTCTTCACTTTCCTTGGTACCTAGTGCCTCACTTTCTTGTTTTTCTTCGGCCTTCAAATGCCGGTGAACCTTGGATAAGATCTCTACACGGGAATCACTGGCACGGATCTTTATCTCTAGGTAGGCACTAACTAGCACTAGTTCCGGTTTGCTCAGATACTTTAATCTGGCAAGACAGTCCTCTCTGTTCAGAAAAGCCTGAACATCGTCCAGATCATCGATGGTAGCTTTTTCTGCCATTGTCACAGATGGAACACTTAACTAGCACTTAACACACCGCTTTCACGTTAGCACTTAACGCACCGAGCACTGTTCTACGTCAATATTGCACTTTATCGCACCAAGCGCCTCACTTGCCAATATTGCACGTAATTACTTCGGGCACCGCAGTACACAATATTGCACTGAATCACAGTGAACACTTCGCTCTACAATATTGCACTGAATCACGCCGAGCACCGCACTACACAATATTGCACTTAATCGCTTAATCACAGCGAGCACCGCACTGCACAATATCGCACTTAGTCACTCTGAGCACCGCACAGGACGTATAACGTCCCAATCGTCACACACAGGGGGAATTATATACAGGGATTACGCCACTTCACCACCCCTGTCAAACATACTTAACAAGGGGACGGATCCCGCTGGGGATGCCAATTATGTTACGGCCCTCTCGGGTCGCAACTGGGTCCGTACTCTGATGTTATTAGAGGAAGTTGTATCCGGCCCCAAGCCAGTAGTGGCTTTCAAGGGATGAGATCCGTGACGCAAGTAACTTAAAGGGGAAGGGAAATAAAGTCAAGAACTTAATATAATATAATGATTTCCAACACCAATAAATAATATATAAAAAGATTACATGGGGGGAGGAGTATTAACACTGCACAGGGGAATTATTTACACTGGCGTCTTCTCCTGAAGACTCTGGATCCAAGCTCTCGGTGCCAAGTCCTCGGTGCTCTCGTGGTCTCTTGACGAATCCTTCGATCAAGCTGAGTCTACCCCTGACACAGGCCAGCCAAAACACAGTTCCACTGGGGGCACCGCCGTGGAGGCCGTCAACCACAAGTCCAGCAGAACAGCTGGCAGGTTCCGGATCAGCAACGCTGGTCAGGCCACTCCACGAGCGATACTAGGGAAGCGCCCTAGTCAGGAGCCTCGTGTGATACCACAAATCACTCTCCTGTCTCCAATACCCCAGTGGTCAATCGTCTCCAGCAGTCGGTCCCGGGTACGACAATCCTTCTACTGCCACTTCACTGGCAGGGTAACACCACAGTGTTCCTCCGGGAGGTGACTCACAGCTGCTGTAGCAAAGCACAAGGTATGGGGACGGCTGCCTTGGGTAGACTGACTCAACTTCCCTTACAGCAGTCCCAGGTCGACTCTGTAAGTAGACACGTCATCAATAACAGGTACACACAAAAGCACCTCACTTACAGGCTCAGACACAAACGCCCGACATATCCACTCCATAGATGGCGTTGTTGTCTGAGCACCACCTCACCAGAGGTCAGCAGCGGCGGTGTTGTGAGCTGAACGGGACTGGAAACTGGCCCTTGTGGCTGGTACACTTCGTCCTCACCAGGTGTCTTCGTCCATTTGGTGGGGGTTTCGGGAGCTGACCCACAGATGGCGTGGTCGTCACTGCTCCAGGCCCGGACGCTGGATTCGGGTTCGTAACAAAATGTTTTTTTTTTTAAGAAACAGTGACATCTGTTGGACAAAAGAGCAACACATGTTCTAATCTCCGAAAGTTCTTCACCAATTGCTTGAAAATTTTGACCCAACACTCTATTTGAATACGCATGTCTTTTTAAATACCTATTATATAGATGCCACACCTTTGACCAGTAAAAATATATTTTTTTTAAACAACACCATCTGTTGCATGTAAGAGCAACACACACAATACTATTGTGTTGTTTACCATACCGTTCATTTTGTGAGTGTAAGTATAGATTCCACACCTGACACAGGTAAAACCATGCACTTTTTTAAATACAGCACCATCTGCTGCACATAAGAGCAATACACGCTATACTAAATATGTTATGATTCCATTTAAATGTCACCGATTGCATTCATTAATTAAATTTTCATAGATTTCTATTTATTTTCATTTTGATTGAATTATTTTGTGTGACATATCCTTGGAAATGAGCTGTGTTGTTGACCATACCGTTCATTTCATGAGTATAGTTTATTTTTTTATGTTTTTAATGTTTTTCATTTCGTTTTTTAAATATTATCTTTATTTTTCAGTGATGGGAACATCAGATCATTTCATGTTCCAAATTTTTTTAAGGGAAAAACAGATCATTTGGGAATGCATTAGACGAGGGAGTGGGATATTGTGGGGAAGACGAGAGGACGGGAGTGGGAGATGGTTGGGAGGATGAGGGGTCAGAGGAGGGGGAAATGATAGGGAGGACGAGGGGACAGGAGAATGGAGAATGGTGTGGGAGGAGAAGGGTACAGGGAAGTGGGGGATAGTGGGGAGGACTTGGGGGCAGGGTAAGGTTGCTGTGGCTCAGCAATGCTCATGCATTGCTGAGCCACAGCAACCTGTAGCCTGGTACAGCTAGTCTAAATAAATAAAAATGTAAATTTCCTTTGTTCAAAATCGCTAATCTCCGAAAGTTCTTCACCGATTGCTTTAAAAATTTTACACAATGTTCCATTTACATCCGAGCGGGTTTTTATACACACTATATAGATGTCATGTCTGTGACAGGAAAAAATATGTTTTTTTTAAACTGTGTTTTTCATATGTTTTTCATGTGAGGGAAATCTTCAAAGCCTCTTTATTGTTTGTTGTGAAATTTTGACACAACATAGCATTTGAATAGGTGCGTGTGTTTATATAACTACTATATACATGCCTCACCTGTGACAGGAAAAAAACTTTCTTCTTTTTAAACAGCTTCCATCTGTTGGACTTAAGAGCAACACATGCTGTAATCTCCGAAAATTCTTCACTAATTGCTTTGAAATTTTGACAAAACATTCAATTCAAATATGAGCATGTTTTTATATACTACTATATAGATGCCTCACCTATGACAGGTATAAACATGTTTTTTTTTAAACAGCGCCATCTGTTGCACGTAATAGCAACACACGCTGTAATAAATGTGTTACGATTCTATTTCAATGATTCCGATAGCATGGATAAATTGAATTTTCATAGATTTTGATTTATTTTCATTTTGATTTAATTATTTGGTCAGATATTGCATTGGAATTGAGGTGTGCTGTTTACCATACAATTCATTTCGTTAGTGTAAGTATAGATGCCACACCAGTGACAGGTAAAAACATTATTTTTTTAAGAAACAGCACCATCTGTTGCACATAAGAGAAACACACAATATATATATAAATAAAAATGTAAATGTTTGTTTTTCAAAATCGCTAATCTCCAAAAGTTCTTAACCGATTGATTTGAAATTTTCACACAACGTTACATTTGCATCGGAGCGGGTTTTTATTTTCGTACTATATAGATGTCTTGCTGTGACAGGATTTTTTTTTTAACTGAGTTTTTCATGTGAGGGAAATCATCAAAACCTCTTTACAGATTGCTTTGAAATTTTTACACAACAGAGCATTCGAATAAGCGCGTCTTTTTATATATCTACTATATACATGCCTTCCCTGTGACAGGGAAAAACATGTTTTTTTTTTTTAAACAGTGCCGTCTGTTGGACATAAGAGCAACACACGCTGTAATCTCCAAAAGATCTTCACCGATTGCTTTGAAATTTGGACACAAAAGGTTCCAGGAGGTCTTTACAATAGAACAGGGAGAAGTCACGGCGCTAGGAGAGGTGGCGGCAAACCAGGTGACCTTGGAAAGGTTCGAAATTACAAGAGATGAGGTCAAGAAGCACCTATTGGAGCTGGATGTGAGAAAAGCTGTTGGGCCGGATGGAATCTCACCATGGGTATTGAAAGAGTGTGCAGGAGCACTTTGCTTGCCACTCTCCATAGTGTATAGTAGGTCACTGGAAACGGGAGACCTACCAGAAGTATGGAAGACTGCTAATGTAGTACCAATATTTAAAAAGGGTGACAGACAAGAGGCACTAAACTACAGGCCAGTGTCCTTAACTTGTATACCATGCAAGGTGATGGAGAAGATTGTGAGAAAAAACCTAGTAACAGATTTGGAGAGAAGAGCCTTCATGACAACCCATCAACATGGGTTCAGGGAGGGTAAATCTTGCCTTACAGGCTTGATAGAATTCTATGATCAGGTGACAAAGATTAAGCAAGAAAGAGAAGGATGGGCGGACTGCATTTTTTTGGACTGTCGGAAACCCTTTGACACAGTACCCCATAAAAGGTTGATGCATAAGCTGGAGAAACAGGCAGGAGTAACTGGTAGGGCGCTCCAGTGGATAAGGGAGTACCTAAGCAATAGGAAGCAGAGAGTTATAGTGAGGGGTGAGACCTCAGAATGGCGTGAAGTCACCAGTGGAGTCCCACAGGGCTCTGTGCTTGGGCCTATCCTGTTTCTGATATACGTAAATGATCTCCCAGAGGGTATAGACTCATTCCTCTCAATGTTTGCTGACGATGCCAAAATTATGAGAAGGATTAAGACAGAGGAGGACAGCTTGAGGCTTCAAGAAGACCTGGACAAGCTGCAGGAATGGTCGAACAAATGGCTGTTAGAGTTTAACCCAAGCAAATGTAATGTAATGAAGATAGGGGTAGGAAGCAGGAGACCAGATACAAGGTATCACTTGGGAGATGAAATACTTCAAGAGTCAGAGAGAGAGAAAGACCTGGGGTTGATATCACGCCAGACCTGTCCCCTGAAGCTCATATCAAGAGGATAACATCAGCAGCATATGCCAGGTTGGCTAACATAAGAACGGCCTTTAGAAACTTGTGTAAGGAATCTTTCAGAACATTATATACCACATATGTCAGACTAATCCTGGAGTATGCGGCTCCAGCATGGAGTCCATATCTAGTCAAGCATAAGACTAAACTGGAAAAGGTTCAAAGGTTTGCCACCAGACTAGTACCCGAGCTGAGAGGTATGAGCTACGAGGAGAGACTACGGGAATTAAACCTCACTTCGTTGGAAGACAGAAGAGTTAGGGGGGACATGATCACCACATTCAAGATTCTCAAGGGAATCGACAGGGTTGATAAAGACAGGCTATTCAACACAAGGGGCACACGCACTAGGGGACACAGGTGGAAATTGAGTGCCCAAATGAGCCACAGAGATATTAGAAAGAACTTTTTTAGTGTCAGAGTGGTTGACAAATGGAATGCATTAGGAAGCAATGTGGTGGAGGCTGACTCCATACACAGTTTCAAGTGTAGATATGATAGAGCCCAATAGGCTCAGGAACCTGTACACCTGTTGATTAACGGTTGAGAGGCGGGACCAAAAAGCCAGAGCTCAACCCCCGCAAGCACAACTAGGTGAGTACAACTAGGTGAGTACAACGTTCCATTCGAATATGCGCACGTTTTTATATACCTACTATATAGATGCCTAACCTGTGACAGATAAAACATACTTTAAAAAAAAAAAACAGCGCCATCTGTTGCATGTAATAGCAAAACATGCAATACTAAATATGTTATGAATCCATTTCAATGTTTCCGATTGCATTGACAAATTGAATTTTCATAGATTTTGAATTATTTTCTTTTAGATTTAATTATTTTCTGTGACATTTTATTGGAAATGAGCTGTGTTGTTTACAATACTGTTCATTTCATGAGTATAAGTATGAATGCAACACCTGGGATAGGTAAAAACATGTTTGCTTTTTTAACAGCACCATCTGTTGCATGTAGGAGCAACACACGCTATACTAAATATGTTATGATTCCATTTCAATGTTTCCGTTTTCATTGATAAATTGAATTTCATCAAATTTTCATTTTATTATTTTGTGTGACCATGCGTTGGAATTGAGCTGTGTTGTTTACCATACCGTTCATTTTGTGTGTATAGTTTATTTAAATTTTTTATTTTTTTATCAGGGAACATCAGATCATTTTGGAATGTATCTAAGAAGGGAGTGGAGAATCGTGGGGGAAGGGTGAGAGGACAGGAGTGGGGGATGGTGGGGACGAAGGAACAGGGGAATGGAGAATGGTCGAGAGGACAAGGGGACAGGGAAGTGGAAGCTCAGCAACGCACATGCGTTGCTGAGCCACAGCAACGCGTGGCCATGTACGTCTAGTCTTATAAGAAGTGAAATACATTCTACAGTTATTTATTTTTTTTATTTTTATTTTTATTTAGATGACTTTTGGAGAATTCCTCTTCCAATCAAACCCATATATATATATATATATATATATATATATATATATATATATATATATATATATATATATATATATATATATATATATATATATTTATATATGTATATAAATAATAAATAATATATATATATATATATATATATATATATATATAAATATATATATATATATATATATATACATATATATATATATAAATATATATTTATATATAAATATATATATATATAAATATATATATATATATATATATATATATATATATATATATATATATATATATATATATATATATATATATATATATTTATATATATATATTATTATTAAATATGAACGAAAAAGTAAGATTAATAATTCTAACACGAATTTTCTCTATCTTTCTTATGTTTCTTTTCACTGTTGATGGTAATTCAAAGATCAATTCTCAAAAATTCATTTTTATTTCTAGTCTGACGCGACACTTGAGCGCGTTTCGTAAAACTTATTACATTTTCAAAGACTTTAGTTTACAAACACACAACTGAAACTGAATAGAGCTTACATATCTTCGAGGTTTATATCTACATTTGGGTGAGGTGGATGAGGTGAAAAACGAACTTTCAACAATGGGTATTCAATGGGTATTAAATTCCAACACAAGACAGAACACGAAACCATGGGTATTGAATGGGTATTAAATTCAAACACAAGACAGAACACGAAACAATGGGTATTGAATGGAAGTAATTGTAGAAAGCCTATTGGTCCATATTTCTTGATGCTTCTATATTGGAGCGGAGTCTTGAAGTGGGTAGAATATAGTTGTGCATTAATTGGCTGTTGATTGCTGGTGTTGACTTCTTGATGTGTAGTGCCTCGCAGACGTCAAGCCGCCTGCTATCGCTGTATCAATCGATGATTTCTGTGTTGTTTGCTAAGATTTCTCTGGTGATGGTCTGGTTGTGAGAAGAGATTATGTGTTCCTTAATGGCTCCCTGTTGCTTATGCATTGTTAGTCGCCTGGAAAGAGACGTTGTTGTGTTGCCTATATACTGAGTTCTTTGGGGCTTACAGTCCCCAAGTGGGCATTTAAAGGCATAGACGATGTTGGTCTCCTTCAAAGCGTTCTTTGACAAAAAATGATGGTAGTTTTATCCGGTCGTGATGGTCAAGTAGATTAAGGCGACCTGTACATACCATTTTCGTTGCTGCTGGCAGTATGGGTTCGAGTCACTTCTGGGGTGAGTTTTCATTTGCATATAGTTCTGGGGACCATTCAGGCTTGTTCGCATTTGTGTTTCTCACGTGTGCCCAAAAGAATGAGGTGATTTGATCAAATGCTATTCCCAAGATTACCATCAGAGTGCCGGCGGGCTGATGGGCTAAATAGCCTCGGCTACCATCAGTTTTTGTCCGGTCGTAATGGTCAAGTGGATTAATGCATCCTGTACATACCAGTTACGTTGCTCCTGACAGTATGGGTCATATATATATATATATATATATATATATATATATATATATATATATATATATATATATATATATATATATATATATATATATATATCACTAAGAATTCTTTGACCCGGCCAGAATTCGAACCTATGCCGCCTAGGATCACCCCTAAACGTACACTGTACCGTCACCACCGCATTTGATGAAAAACCAGTCTCCGTGGTGCAGTGGTAAGACACTCGCCTGGCGTTCGGCGTGCGCTTTGTCATGGGTTCGTATCCTGGCCGGGGAGGGTTTACTGGGCGCAAATCCTCAACTGTAGCCTCTGTTTAACTCAACAGTAAAATGAGTACTTGGTTGTAAAAATGATTCTTCGCGGCGGGGATCGTATTCCAGGGACCTGCCCGAAACGCTACGCGTACTAGTGGCTGTACAAGAATGTAACAACTCGTGTATATATCTCAAAAAAAAAAAAAATACTCAAATGGATCCATGAGTGTCGTCGGTGGTTGATCAGTCAGGGAGCTTAGTTAATAAGCACCAGGACTGACCAATCCTTAATAAAATAGACAATCATTGGTGCTGTGGTGTTACGGACCCGGATCCAGCGTCCGAGCCTGGAGCAGTGACGACCACGCCATCTGTGGGTCAGCTCCCGAAACCCCCTCCAAATGGACGACGACACCTGGTGAGGACGAGGTGTACTGGCCACAAGGGCCAGTTTCCAGTCCTGTTCAGCTCACAACACAGCCGCTGCTGACCTCTGGTGAGGTGGTGCTCAGACGACAACGCCATCTATGGAGTGGATACGTCGGGCGTTTGTGTCTGAGCCTGTAAGTGAGGTGCTTTAGTGTGTCCCTGTTATTGATGATGTGTCTGCTTACAGAGTCGACCTGGGACTGCTGTAAGGGAAGTTGAGTCAGTCTACCCAAGGCAGCCGTCCCCATACTTTGTGCTTTGCTGCAGCAGCTGTGAGTCGCCTCCCGGAGGAACACTGTGGTGTTACCCTGCCAGTGAAGTGGCAGTTGAAGGATTGTCGTACCCGGGACCGACTGTTGGAGACGATTGACCACTGGGGTATTGTGGACAGGAGAGTGATCTGTGGTATCACACGAGGCTCCTGACTAGGGCGCCACCCTAGTATCGCTCGTGGAGTGGCCTGAACAGCGTTGTTGATCCGGAACCTGCCAGCAGTTTGCTGGACTTGTGGTTGACGGCCTCCACGGCGGTGCCCCAGTGGAATTGTGTTTTGGCTGGCCTGTGGCCGGGGTAGACTCAGCTTCTCGAAGAATTCGTCGTGAGGCCACGAGAGCACCGAGGGCTTGACACTGAGAGGATCCAGAGTCTTCAGAAGAAGACGACAGTGTAAATAAGTGTTTATACCCCTTCCCCCGTGTAATCTTTTTACATATTATTTATTGGTGGCGGTTATTACATTATATTAAGTTTTTGCCTTTCTTTCCCTTCCCCTTTTAATTTACTTGCGTTACTGATCACATCCCTTGAAAGCCACTACTGGCTTGAGACCGGATACCCTTCCTCTAACAACATCAGAGTAAGAACCCAGTTGCGACCCGAGAGGCCGTAACATGTGGTCACGGCACTGTGTACGTTTAGGGGTGATCCTAGACGGCATGGGTTCGAATCCTGGCCGGGTCAAAGAGTTCTTAGTTATGTATGGCTTGCGTGTTCATGCAGCATTCTCATATACATATATATATATATATATATATATATATATATATATATATATATATATATATATATATATATGTATATGTAATTTAAACATTTATGATCCTTGCTGTATTAAGGATGTCATAAATTGAGATGGATATATACATATATATATATATATATATATATATATATATATATATATATATATATATATATATATATATATATATAAATATATATATATATAAATATATATAACTATATATATATATATATATATATATATATATAAATATATATATATATATATATATATATATATATATATATATATATATGTATATGTAATTTAAACATTTATGATCCTTGCTGTATTAAGGATGTCATAAATTGAGATGGATATATATATATATATATATATATATATATATATATATATATATATATATATAAATATATATATATATATAAATATATATAACTATATATATATATATATATATATATAAATATATATATATATATATATATATATATATATATATATATATATATATGTATATATATATATATATATATATATATATATATATATATAACAGTCTTTTGCTTTCGTCATGACTTGAGCTCACGTGGGTTATAGAAATGTGTTTCTGTCACTATGTTATTTCTTAACATTAAACTAAATACACAAAACGGCTTATTGTTTTCTCTTGATAATTACCTTACCTTTCTAATTAAATTCCTTTGTTTAGTCCACAATATCTGGTTCACGACTTAAGGATTCTGTAGACACAGTCAGAAAAGAGGTTTCCAGGCAACAGAACTCGACAATGAATCCCTTAGACATTTCAGTTTAGCAGAATCAGGATATGTTAACTTGGGCTCTCAGCACATAATGACATGATCTCCCCACCTATGTGGAGAATGGCCTTCTATCTTTGGGTAGCACACACAGAGATGTGAAGTAAATCAGGTGGCTGCAGTCATAACTTGGCCTATCACAGAGCAACTATTGGACCACTTGGGTGGAACGGAATGTCCTTAAACAGGTAAGAAGTATAGATTAGAATGTTCCTGAAGTTTAGAATAGCTCCAACGTGACCTTACACATGGTAGGTGACCTGGCCAGGTAGCCTCGTGCATATCCCCAGAGATTAAAGACTTCAACCAACCACTCTATGCTACACTAACTTGCTCTGACTTGCTCTAGCCCTGAGTGTAATCCAAACCAAGATGACTAACTACTGACTCTTGTAGACTCTTTCATTGACGAACTACGACAGCCATCATAGCGTAGTTGGTCTGCTCACATCATTAGTTATCAATTGATACCAAACACGACAGTTCTACCTCCAAGCAACGTAGGATAAGGACCTTGCACATTAATGATTACATGACCTGAGCATTTAAGTGTACACACAGCGACGAATCCACTCCAATACTTTAATTTTGCACAGCCTTTACATATTTCAAATTATAATGAATTCCTTAACACTGACAATATACAATATATACCTAAAAAAAACACAAACTGAAGGTTCAGTACCTCATCTAACCATAGTTCCCTCTCCCCATCACCTTAGGGTCCAACACTTGTACGCTGGTGGGGGAAGGACTGGTAACCGCCACCTCCGGCCAGCGCACCTTCTTCAGCTTTCCCAGCCGGCAGCAGGTGGCTACAGGCAAGCCCACCTATGGCAGTCCTTATCTCTCTGGTACACCGTAAGTTGACGCATACCTACGCCAGTCCTTATCTCTCTGGTTCACCGTAAGTTGACGCATACCTACGCCAGTCCTTATCTCTCTGGTACACCGTAAGTTGACGCATACCTACGCCAGTCCTTATCTCTCTGGTTCACCGTAAGTTGACGCATACCTACGCCAGTCCTTATCTCTCTCGTACACCGTAAGTTGACGCATACCTACGCCAGTCCTTATCTCTCTGGTTCACCGTAAGTTGACGCATACCTACGCCAGTCCTTATCTCTCTCGTACACCGTAAGTTGACGCCCACCTACACCAGTCCTTATCTCTCTGGTTCGCCGTAAGTTAATGTCCACTAACGCCAGCAATTATTTCTCACCGTCACCATAAGCTAATGTATACTAATACCAGCCCTTGTCTTTTAGGGTCATCGTAAGTTAACTCACATCTATACCAGCCATTAGCTATCGGGATCACCATAAGATAACGCACACCTATACCAGTCAATATCTCTTAGGGGTCATCGCAAGTTAAAAATAATATACACCAGCCCTTATCTCTCAGTATCACCGTAAGCTAGTAGGGTTATGTGCGATGTACAAGTACCTAGCCGGCCTGGCTTGCAATGCTGAATGTAACATTTGCATGCAATTGCAAGCATAGAAAATTGGAAATTGCAACTTGTAACAATATGATTTAATTGGTTAAGAAGGGCGTATGACGTGAACGAAGTTAAAGGGAAAATTGCAAAGTGGTATTCCGAAATGCTTTATACAGTTTAAATAGCTTCATACAATATAGACCATTACATACACTGGTAATTATGGTTTTGCAACTGTGGATTTTCATTGCAACAGGCTTAGAAGTAGGAAGGGGGTATGAAAGAAGTTAAAAGGGAAATTTTGAAGGGGAATTCCAAATGTTTCATATAAAGTTTCCAATTCGTTTTGTAAGTAAGCATACATATAGTTGTGCAACAGTAGATTTGTTTTGCAACTTTGCTTTTTCCCTTAAGTTTTGGTAGGAGCCTTGTTTGTGAATGATTAGGGAACAATTTCAGATATAATCAGATTTTTTGTTCAAGATATATCACAATTCAGTGTTGCAATTATGGTGTTATACTGAGCATGTTTGTATTGCAAAATGCATTCGAGTTAAGTTGAGTCACGGCGAGCTTTATCGAATGTTTAGGGTTGAAATACATTGTTGTTCAGCTGTAGTCCACTTTGTCCAGCTGGCGCCGATGGTGTCCAGCTGGCGCCGATGGTGTCCAGCTGGCGCCGATGGTGTCCAGCTGGCGCCGATGGTGTCCAGCCGGCGCCGATGGTGTCCAGCCGGCGCCGATGGTGTCCAGTTGGCGCCGATGGTGTTCAGCCGGCGCCGATGGTGTCCAGCTGGCGCCGATGGTGTCCAGCTGGCGCCGATGGTGTCCAGCTGGCGCCGATGGTGTCCAGCTGGCGCCGATGGTGTCCAGCTGGCGCCGATGGTGTCCAGCTGGCGCCGATGGTGTCCAGTTGGCGCCGATGGTGTCCAGCTGGCGCCGATGATGTTCGCTTATCGTTGATATTGTCTACTTGACGCAGGTATGTCCGAACTGGCCAAATGTTGTTTAGCTGGCGTCCGTGTGGTCCATATGGAGCTAATGTTTTTTTATTCTGGCGGCGATGTTGTCCGTCCAGCGTCTATATTGTCGAGTTGGCGGATATGTTGCCCAATTGGCGCTGATGTTATCCATCTGGCGACGATGTTTTCTGGCTGGGGTCAGTGTTGTCCAGCTGACGTCAATGTTATCCAGCTGGCGCTGATGTTGTCCAACTGGCGACGATATTCACCAGCTGGCGTCGGTGTTGTTCAGCTGACGCTGATGTCTTTCGACAGGCACTGATGTTGTCCGACTGGCGATGAAGTTCTTCAGCTGGGGATGATGTTGTCCAACTTTCGTCGATATTATCCGGCTGGCACCTGTTTCATCCAGATGGAACTGGTGTTTTCCAGCTGGCACTGTTGATATCTAGATGGCACAGATGTTGCTCAGCTGGCGTTAATATTTTCCAAATGGCACCGATGTTGTCCTACTGGCGCCGATGTTGTTCGGTTTGCCATGATGTTGTCCACCTGACGCTTATATTGTCCAGTTCGCCTCGACGATCCAGTTGGCATCGATGAAGAGCACTTGGAGTCAATGTTTTTCAATTGACATGGTAAAAAAAAATTGACAACTATCTTAAATAGCTGGCGCCGATGTTATTCAGTTGGCGCCGATGTATCCAGCGGGCGCCGATTTTGTACAGCTGGCGCCAATGTTGTCCATCTGCCACCTATATTGTCGAGCGGGCTCCGGAGTTATCAAGCTGGCTTCTATACTCACCTAATTGGGCCTGCCGGGGGGGGGGGGGGGGGGGGGGGGGAAGGGGGTTGATCTTCGGCTCTTTGGTCCCGCCTCTCAACTGTCAATCAACATGTGTACAGATTCCTTAGCTTACAGGGCTTTATCATATCTACATTTAAAACTGTGTATAGAGTCTGCCTCCCGTTGCTCCCCTTGCCTCTCTGGGGGGGGGGGGGGGTCGGTTTCTGGCTCGTGGTCCCCGGTGGGCCCGTGGGAGCTCCATACACGTGGCTGATGCCGGGGTCTGACATTGGCATGTCGGCCTGGTGGGCTCTGGGAGCCTCCGGGACTCGCCCAGAAAATGGTGTTTCATTACATTCAACGCTGCTTTTTTCACTGGCAGCAGTGAATTGCTGTTTTCACTGGGGGAGCCGGTCAGCCGAGCGGACAGCACGCTGGATCTTTGATCCTGTGGTCCTGGGTTCGATCCCAGGCGCCGGCGAGAAACAATGGGCAGAGTTTCTTTCACCCTATGCCCCTGTTACCTAGCAGTAGAATAGGTACCTGGGTGTTAGTCAGCTGTCACAGGCTGCTTCCTGGGGGTAGAGGCCTGGTCGAGGACCGGGCCGCGGGGACACTAAAAGCCCCAAAATTATCTCAAGATAACCTCAAGATAACCACCACATCACTTCCAAATGCATTCCATTTGTTAGCTTCTCTGACATTTAAAAAGTTCTCTCTAATGTATCAATGGCTTATTTGCGTACTCAGTTTCCACCTGTGTCTCCTAGTGTGCATGCCCCTTGTGTTAAATAAACTGACTATCTACCCTATCAATTCCTCCGAAAATCTTGTATGTGGTGAACATGTCTTCTGTAACTCTTCTGTCTTCCAGCGATGTGAGGTTCAGTTCCCGTAGTCTCTCCTCGTAGCTCACACCTCACATCTCGGGTGCCAGTGTGGAGGTGTGGGGGAATTCTCCCAGCAGGATTTTGCTTGTTCATATACGTATTAAATTATTTATTTATTAAACTTATTTTAATTGATAATTATTAACTCAAAGTGAACTGTATATTTAAAAGGCGACTGTATGTTCTGTGATTATCCTGCCAAGTGTTTTCCTGCTCACATATTTGTGGGGATTTGTGTACATAGCCAATCAATCAACAACAGTTAAATTAGTATTTTGAAAGAACTCAAATCACCTTCTGTGGTTGATTGTTCAATAAATCACTGAATTATATGTTTAACAGATCTCTAACCCTGTCCATGGAAGACAGAAGAAAATGTATATATGCTGGTTCGCATTGTAAATGTGTGGCCACGTTTGTGATAGAAAAATTCAACCAATAAATAAATTTAATAGTTTATAAAGTTAATCTACTAAAAAGAATTAGTATAATATGGGACACAGCTTATCTGTTAAAGAAGATATGTTTGGTTATCCAGTCGTGCACATGTCCAGGTCATGTGCGCCATGTTGCCTCATGAGCGAGCAAGTATGGCGTCTGTACAGGCCCACATAGACGCTAACAACTCGTTGTGATTTCTTCCTCCCTTGAACTGTACCTGCAGAGCAGCCACAAGGTACTAAACTTTATCCACAAAGGCGTTATATAACAAGAAAAGGTTGAGTTATTTGTGAAAAAAGGCTTATCCTGGTTTTGGTGTTCGCCAAACTTATAACTGAGTTGAATTTAACTAATATTATAAGGCCTTCTAATAAAAAGTAATTAGTTCAAACAGGAAATAGGGTACTCTCAGTAGTTATTGAGTCGCTGTGGCAGATTCACTGTTGATCGACTGCTACTCTCAAGCCTTTGTAGTGTTGCGTGTCCCGGTACCTCCGGGAAGAATTGTTTGCACACAATACTGGCTTGCCTCTCTCTCGCATTACGCTTCCCCCCCAAAAATACGGTTCTATTTTCTGTCCTTTTATGGAAAATGGGAGGGAGCCTTTAATTTTATGATAGATTTTATTAAGGTAAATATTAGAGAACACTTTTCTATCAAATTTAATCCCTAGACTGAAAGTTTTATGTATTCATTGGAGAAGTGATGTGATTAAATAGTGGTTTTGGTTACGTGACTAACATCTCATGTTCTTCGAGGGAGACAATCCCTAATTCTTTTAAAAAATTTCATATGATGATTAGTAGGTTAATAATGCTAGTATGATCCTAACAAATGTTTTGCCTTGGTATGTTAAATGTTAGCAATCTAGTGTCGGAAATTTATTGCTCGACATAATTTTTTTTTCGGGGGGGGGGGGGGGGGGGGGAGGAGGGGAAGAAGCACGGATCAGAATCCAATATTTAGGGCTGCCTAACAATTCATTCTTCTCCATCAAAATTATAATATTATTTTGAATTTTAACTTGCACTGTTGTGGGGCTGTTCTTTCTGGGCGGATGTCACGTACTGGAGCTGCAGGTGTAGGAAGTCATTGGGTGTCTTCATATCCTGTTAGCTCTAAAGGAACTTGATTCTCTAAGGTTTTGACTGGTGTTGCCTGGGCACCTTACTTTCACTACTCTCAAAATACCTTAGACTGTATATTGTGTACAAAATATATTGTTGTCTATACCGAGTTCAAAATATTGTCTGCATGAACAGAGACTAAACGACCTATTGGCTACTCTGAGTATGGTCCATCACTGTCCACCAGAACAATGTCACCAGTGTTTACGTTAATTTTATTGTCGGGGATGTGATGGATTACATCATTGTACAATTTCAGGTTCCAAGGTTGTCTATTCAAGCTCAACACCCGAGACCCTCATTGGTTTTGTGTTATGAAATGTTTGACTCGAAGCTGAGGATGATTCAGCTTCCATGGTAACCTGACCCAGTATATATTGTCCCTGTAACAACCAAGTCCAGGTATTGTTTGTTTGTTCCTGTCATCATCTGGACTAGGTTGTTCAGGGACGATGCCTAAGGTAGCCAGATCCCATAATTTATGTACGGGGGATCAAGCTCATCCTCAGACAAGTCTCTGAGCTTAAAAGTGGTGACTGTTCTCCGCCTACTCACGCAACCATCGCTGGGTTGACTTGTTGGTTATGTACAGGGGTGGGTTGCTTTAGACTTAATACTGGGCCAGTGTCCAAATTGCCTCCTGCAGACACTAATAGGTTCATTACCTGCCTTTAATTTTCCAGTGAGGAATTTATGGTAATAGTCTGCACCAACATGGAATCCAATGTTGGAGAGGTGGTCAGACATGATTTTGTTGTCAGCCAATTTAATTCCCTTTTCTTTTATGAATTTGATTCGTATGCAGGCGATGAGTCACAATAACGTGGCTAAAACTGTGCCTACTCTCAAGCAAAACGCAATTTCTTTCATCCTAAACCTGCTCCCAACACTAGTAGCACTGTACTATACCTTCCCTTAATATCTGAACTCAAAACTTTTATCAATACCTTTCGTCCTCTTGACATAAAGCTCGCCATTCGACAAATTAACACACTTCGTAGCAATCTAGTTTACACTGCTCCTCCTGCTGCTAATGCTGCTGGCGTCTACTCTATTTCCTGTTCGTCTTGTCCTCTCCAATACTTTGGCGAAACTGGCCGTACACTGAATGACAGACTTAAAGAACACAAGAGAAGTGCTAAGTCTGCAATGCTCTCTTCTGTCATGTTAGGGATTCCAAACATCCTATTGATTGGTCTTCCTCCAAAATAATCTTTCCTGCCTCTACTCTACACAGACGCCATCTTGTTGAATCGGCTCTAATACACAATGTACCCAACACGAACTTGAGTCCTGGCTTTGTTGCTGAGGACTCTTCCCTTTCACAGTATATACTTAAATGCTCTAATCTTTCTAGCGAATGTGACTTAACATAAGCTTACCCTTCCATTTATCTTTCTTTCTCTTTCCTTGTCTTTCTCTCTTCTCTCTTTTCTGTTCATTGTTTTCTTTACGTTCCCTTGCTATCCTCTTCTTATTCCTATTACTATCTCCTTCTCATTCGGTGGTTATAATAGGAGCTGCCTCGTCGGCCGAGCCGGTCGGCCGAGCGGACAGCACGCTGGACTTGTGATCCTGTGGTCCTGGGTTCGATCCCAGGCGCCGGCGAGAAATAATGGGCAGAGTTTCTTTCACCCTATGCCCCTGTTACCTAGCAGTAAAATAGGTACCTGGGTGTTAGTCAGCTGTCACGGGCTGCTTCCTGGGGGTGGAGGCCTGGTCGAGGACCGGGCCGCGGGGATACTAAAAAGCCCCGAAATCATCTCAAGATAACCTCAAGATAACCTCGTATGGGCCAAAGGGCTATCTGCAGTTCTTATTCCTACTACTATCCTCTCTACTACACTTTGCTCCTCACCTCTCTCTAACCTATTTATTGCCTGCATCTACTTCCTCATCACGGACGGGAGACATCTCCCGTCACGCAGGGTGAAGTCGCATCTCCATAGATCTCCAGTATCAGCTCTTGATACTGGTAATGGCTCAAAAGGGCCACCACTTACGGGCTAATCATGCCCGTGCCACCTTTTGGGTGGCTTAATCTTCATCAATCAATCAATCTTTCCTCATCACAATCGATTCGGTCCAGGACGGACCGAAACGTCGTCGTCCCTTCACCTTCTAGTGTGTGGTCTGGTCAACATGAATTTGATTGTTGTCCCTAGACCATGAACATATAGGTCAGATGGAATTTGTCTACTGCAATGGCTTGAATAATTCGGGCATAACCGCCGAAACGGACTAATGTAACACGACCCCAAGTCCACTTTGTAGACTTGTGTATTTGTTATGAATCCAGATATGTTCAGTTTACCTGTCTTACTGGTTTGAGTTTTAAGGTGTCACTTACTGTGTGAGAAATGTTTTGTGCCTTAGTCAAATAACCCATGAGTGGTGACCTTGACATTTTGTTTTTAATTAGTAGTTGGGCAGTGGGCAAAGTTGCATTGTTGCCTGACTTTGTTTTTAGGACACTTATATCCTGATGTGCTTTTAGTACTGTACCGTGGTGGAAGTTTCTTCCTCCACCTGGGGTTTGGGAGACCTTGGTCGTATGTCCCTGCACAGGGCTGTATGGTGTTGACCCTTATTACACCTATTGCAGGTGCGTAGTTGGGTTGCACAGGTATTGGAGTCATGCGACCTTAGAGACCTGGTGAATTTATACAACTCTTTTGAGTTACTTTACACGTGTTGCACAATCCGGGTAATTTGGGCAGTGGTATATTGAATGTTCTTCTTGGCAGAACAAACATGGTTTCCATCCCACAGCACATCTGGGAGTCAACGCCTTGGATGACACAGTAACTGTGTGTTTGGGGGGGGGGGGCTCACTGCATATGTGCCCTCACTGCCTTGTGTCCACCTTGGAGTGGGGGTAGATGTTTTAGATATATTTGGAGTAATGTGTGTACTCTGTGATTTTTTGTTGGTAGCTAACGAAGGTTTACGTGTTGATTTATCATCTGTGCTTGCTCGTTCTCTCTACAACTGAGTATAAACCATTCTGTGATCTCCTAAACTATCAGGGATGATTTGTTATGTGGTGTATACAATTTATCCAGTGTTTCACTGGGAAATTTGCATCTTTACCTTAGTTAACCAATCAGCACTATTTAGATCAACCAAAAGGCTGAGTGCTTCGAGTAATTACTCAGGTTCCAATCAAAAGGCTTGGAGTGAGTCAAAGGATTCATCTGTGGATGAATCCAAAATTTTTTGGACTAAGACAGTGACAGCTCTCTGTGTGTCAGCATAATTTTCCTTAAGGAGCTGGACTGCGAGATCATAGCCATCACTATTTAAGACTAAATTTGATACCACCTTTAAAGCACTGTTGTGCAGCAGTCATTACTTTTCCTTAAGTTGAACCTGTGAATAAGTGAATTTGGTGAGTTTAGGAACAGTAGGTCTAGAATCCTCCGAGTCAACAAATTTGCTCCAAAAAGTTATCCCAACTTTCCTCCTCTGTTGCAGAGAATGTTCCTGACCCTTAGGGGTCAGCACAATATATAAATACTTGCTAGGCTGTACAATATTTAGTTCAGCACTTGACAAGTGTGATAACATACCCTTACACAGGATTGCCCAATTAATTACATTAAACTAGGTTGATCATTATTCAATTCAATACGAGCCTAATAATGTTCTTCCCTATATATGGACTGGCACTTGTTAAATCTATATAAATAAAAATGTAAATGTTCGTTTGTTCAATATCGCTAATCTCCGAAAGTTCTTCACCGATTGCTTTGAAATTTTGACATATCATTCCATTCGCATCCGAGCGGGTTTTTATATACATACTATAAAGATGTCACGTCTGTAACAGGTAAAAGCATGCTTTTTTTTAAACCGTGTTTTTCTGCTGCGGGAAATCTTTGAAACTTCTTTATCGATTGCTTTGAAATTTTTACACAACGTTGAACTCGAACAGGCACGTGTTTTTAAATACCTACTATATACATTCCTCACCTGTGACAGGTAAAAACATGCTTTTTTTAAAAACAGGGCAACCTGTTGCAAATATTAACAACACACACTATACTAAATATGCTATGATTCCATTTCAATGTTTCTTATTGCATTGATAAATATAATTTTCATAGATTTCGATTTATTTTCGTTTTCATTTAATTATTTTGTGTGACATTGCAATGGAATTGAGCTGTGTTGTTTACAATTCTGTTCATTTCGTGAGTATAGTTTATATATTTATTTTTCATTTTGTTTTTTAACTGTTCTACTTATTTTATCAGTGAAGTAGAACAGTTAAGTAGAACAGTTGAAGTAGAACAGAAATAAGTAGAACAGTTTTTAACTGTTCTACTTATTTCATCAGATCATTTAATGTTCCCATTTTTCTGATTGGGAACATCAGATCATTTGGGAATGCATAGGACGAGGGAGTGGGGAATGGTGAGGAGGACGAGGGGACGAGATTGGGGAATAGTGGGTGGGGGACAAGAGTGGGGGATGGTGGGGAGGACGAGGTGACGGGGGTAGTGGTAATGGTGGGAGGGACGGGGGAGTGGGGAATGTTGGAGATGAGAGGATGGGGGAGTGGAGAATGGTGGGGAGGACAAGGGAATAGGGAAGTGGGGGATGTCTCTGTGGCAACCTGGTATTGTCTGGACTCACCATACCAGCTTAGTGATTCACTATTGTGAACACAAATGTAGATACTGTTATGATCTCAGCCTGCAGGAGAAACGAGTCTCCCTCCTTGAGAGTTATTCATCAAGCCTGACCTGATTAGAAAGTCTAGCAAATATTGAGGTGATAACCCATATGTAAAATGGCCGGTTGGATATAAATAATAATTTAAGATTATGGACAGTGAAGAAGAAAACAGATAAATGACTGGCTAGGAGATGTGGACATTTTGCTGGAGGCGTGAGGCTCGTTTCTGGATGGGCTTTGACCTCACTTGAGTGCCAGACATCGCAGGGGAAAGCCGCGCTCCGTTGAGCTCCCGTCAGAAGGGAACCCCTAGTGATATATCTCCAAGAGAAGAGAAGTGTGTAGACGTGCCAGCTGTGGAACTGAGCTGGGAACGATGTGGTCTCAAGTCCTGGTCGAAGAGGAGAGTATTAAACCGCCCAGAGGCATTATTGTGGGCCGTGGAAGCGCCCTGACCAAGGTCCGTCAGAGGGAGGAGCACCCTCGACCAGACAATCTGTGGTTTGTCCTTTGGGGAAGAAGTTGCTGAGAACTTCGAAGCCAGCACAGATGAAGTAATTGATGAGACTCCAAGGTAGTGGAGCAGAGGACCTCGAGCTGTGAGGAGAAGCAGTGAAGAGGAGTGTCACGTACTTCTGTAGAGGTGGTGAAGCACCATAGTTGCTCGAGGAAACTTCATGGTGTAGCAGCTAAGAGAGCTGTGGAGGACCCTAGCCGAAGGGTGAAGCACCGTAGTTGCTCAAGGAAACTTCATGATAGCAACCTGGAGGAGCTGCAGAGGATCCTGGTAGTGAAGCCCGGAAGAACCTGAAGATATCAGGGTAGTGAACTTCCAGAGGTGGAAGGGAAGTTCTGGTGGATTACTTATAGGGAGTTGATAGTGTTTGTTTGTCATTAGCGTGCAAGACCCAGTGAGAGGTGAGTGACTGTTTGCATTCTTATGTCAAGGAGTGTTTTACACTGAAGTTTAGAGTTACAGTCGTAGGCTGGATTATCTACAGATGTATGTGTTCTAGGGCTGATAGAGTGATCGATTGATCATTGTTGTGTATCAAGGAACATTTATACTGATATATGTTATTGCATTCACATGCTGATTTTCCTTGTACACGTTTATAGATATATATTCTCTTGTTGATAAGGCAACAGTGTAGTATAAGACTTGATCTACTTGAAGAGGTAGATAGTATCAGGTGGTGAATCAGAAGATAGGATACCACTTGATAAGCTGATGATAGAGTTCTGATGGTGTTGGAGTGCAACCTGATTGTAATATTATAGAGAATAGGATTCATTATTATTATGTGTGTGTATGTATCGTGTATGTGCTTTGTCCAGTAAATGTATCCCAATTTGCTGGTGTTTGCCCTTGTCCTAGTGAGGCTTCCCAGGAGGTAGTAAAGAAGGAGAGAGAGAGAGAGAAAGAACCAAGAACCACTGCTGTGGACAGGGTAGAAGGTAATACTAATAAGTCAAAGGGGGATTGAGGAGATCATATCACCTAAGGAGAGAGTGGGGAGTCACAGCGGCTCGAGTGGGTGTGTGCACATGACAACGAGGCTAAGTGTTGGAGCCGCATCCCCTAAACGTGTGACGTTGAGCCCCTCTCCAAGAGCCAGAAGCGCCAAGGGTGATCTCCTAGTGAGGTGTAAGCACTCTACCGAGTTGTGGGTTGGGTTGTCCGTAAAGGAGGAACACGACGACAACGACAACACCATCAACCCACAAACTATAATAAATTGGGGGCCTGTGTCTGGGATAGTGAACTGACACACCCACACCCTGTCCAAGAGTGGATTTGTACACCCTTGCTGAAATAAACTGTGTGACCGCAGGTATATATTCTCTCTCTTGGGAAGACTCACGGGACAGGATGGATAAGGTGCAAGCGTTTGTGGAGTCAGGCAAGCCTGAGGACTTGGAAGGTTGCACGAGGGATCAATTGAAACAAATAGCAGAAAAATGTGGCATCAGGTTGAAAGCATCTAAAGTAGCTGGGATGAAGGATGAGATCCTGAGGCATTTAAGAGCCAAAAATGAAGCGGCAGAACAAGGAGCCCAGAAAGGAGCTGAAAGTAGAAAGGAGGATGATGGGCAGGATGAAGTGAGATCCCAGGGATCAAGTAGGAGTAGCAAGAGTAGCCGCAGTAGCAGGAGTAGCCGAAATAGGAGCTTGGAGAGTTTCCAGTTAGAGCTCCAGATGCAGCATGAGGACAAGGAGAGACAGTTCCAACTGGAAAAGATGAAATTAGAACTCCAGATAAAAGAGAAAACCAGACTGGAAATAGAAAAAGAGAAAACCAGAGTAAGAGAACTGGAGTTGGAATAGGAAAAAGAAAAAGAGAAAGCAAGACTAGAGGTCGAGAAAGAAAAAGCCCAGGTCGAAAAAGAAAAAGAGAGTACAGAACAAATGCAGATAGAAGCGAATAGAACCTTGGCTGAGTAAAGGATTGAACATGGGTTGCCAGAGGGCACCACCCAGGTATCACACTCACCAGATGTTAGGGTTAGGGAGAAGGACATTCCCTTGTTTGTTCCCGAAGAGGCAGAGAGCTTCTTCGAGCATTTTGAAAAAGTAACCAGTATCAAGGAGTGGCCACAGGAGGAATGGGCCCAGCTGGTCCAGTTAAGATTGACCGGTGCAGCCAGGGAGGCGTACACCCAATTGTCACTGGAAGAGTGCCAGGATTATGCCACGGTAAAGAGCAGCATATTGCGCTCATTTCAGTTAACCCCAGAAGCTTATAGAAAGCGCTTCAGAGAGATGGTGAAGGTTGGAGCATGTTCTTTTGCTGAGACAGCAAGAGATCTGGAAAGACGATTCCAGAAGTGGATTGAGGCTGCTGGAGTTGGATCTTACGCTGACCTGAAGCAACTGATGGTCATGGAGAAGTTCTTGGAGATGATGCAACCCGAAACAAAGTTCAAGATCCAAGAAGCAGGGATAAAGGAGGTGAAAGATGCCGCAGATAGGGCGGATATGATTACTGAAGCATACAAGAGCTTAAGGGAGAACAGAGTGAGAAGCGAGGTGAGACGCAGCAATTGCAGACCCAGTGGAGTCTGGGGAGGAAGAAATTATGAAAGACCCAGAAGAGTCTGGGGTGAGAAGAATTTCGATAAATGGGCAGATGAAAGTAAGTACCCTAAAACTCAGAAGAGTAGGTCGCGCACTTCGTCTGAAAGTGAGGATGGAGGAGCCAGACGAGAAACTAATCGTTATTCAGGGAATCAAGAGTCCAGTAAAGTCCCACAGAGTGCAGGTAGTGTACCTGGCCCGAGGAACTCTCATGTGAGTGGACAAAGTCAGAGCCGCTTTGGAACATATAGAAGAGACTTTTCCCAGGTGAGGTGTTACAATTGTAACGGATTGGGTCACGTGATGCGAGATTGTCGGCAGAGCAAGAGAGTTGTGACCCTGGCCATGTGTGACCCCCGAGGTAAATATGCCAATGTGTTCCAAGACAAACCACAGAGATCAAACTTAGTGAACGAGAGGTATAGACCGTTCATGAGCAAAGGTTGGATCAGAATAGGAAGCCAACCTGAAGTAGAAGTTGGTATTTTAAGAGATACCGGAGCTAATCAGAGCTTGATTACGAGAAGCCTGATTGGGAATGATCGACGGTTAGCTGGCAGTGGGAAGATGAAAGTATATGGGCTATTGTCTGAGAGTGACATGCCCGTATGTACTGTCCAGCTAAGGTCGGAATATGTATCGGCAGAGGTGATGTTGGGAGTGTGCCCCGACATACCTGTTCCAGGAGTCCAAGTGATCCTGGGGAATGACTTGTGCGGGACCAAGGTGTTGCCAAAAGTCATAGTGGAGACTGTGCCTGAGGAGTGCCCAGAAGGCCACGGCACGGGTGGGACACCTGAGAGTGTGAACCTGACTGACATCCGAGGAGATGAGTCAGGAGACCGCCAAGCCATTGAGTATCCTGTCTCGGTAGTGATGAAGGCAGAGGTGGCCGACAAGGAAGACGCTGAAGAAGATGAGACAGTGTCGATTAAACCGGTAGAGGAGATCGACGTAGATATAGCATGGCTGTTTGATGAAGGTCCAGCCCAGGAAAATGAAGTCTCGGTGAGGTCAAAAGTGAAGATGGCCCAGCCGAAGAAGAATCATGTGAAGAGAGCGGACCTGAGTAGAACCCAGACCACTGAAATTAAGAGTTGGAAGGCGAATGCAACTGTGCTGAGTAGAAATGAGGAAGGATGTGGACAGACTGAGGACGGGAGTAGAGCGTCAAGTGGTCCACGAGCACAGAGGCATATGGATAGTGGAGTTAAGTTGTTTGAGGTGTCAGGAGTTGACATGTTTCACAGACAACGTGGAGGAGAGATAATGAAGAAAAGTAATAGCCGAGAAAATGAAAGGAGAAGAGACAGTATGTGTGGAGAGAAGCTTACGAGCACTCTAGGAGAGGTAAAGCGACATGTACGGTCGAGTGCTGTTGGATGTAGTACAGTGCCCGAAGAAACTTTTAGGGAACGAAGAAGAGTTGAAGGAGAAGAAAGGGAGTTGTATAGAGGTGAGAAGTGTGGGAAGAGGATGATGATTCAAGCATGGATGAATAGAAGAAAGCCGAGGACTCGATGGAAGTCGAACAGGATGTCTCGGATAAATGAGGAGACGAAAGGGAGGATTGTCGGTGAAGACGAGGGAGTGAAGTATGATGACAGGAGACGAAAGTATAATGGCAGTAGATGGAAGTGTGAAGACGACAGAGGAGGTACAGACAGTAGATGTCTGACTCTGGACGTGAAGAGAAGAAGACGAGGTAACGGAGGGTGGAAACAATAAGTAGAGTGGACTGATGGAGCGCAGGCGTCCTAGGAGGACAGCCTAGCCCAGAGGTGCCAGAGAGGTCAGATCGTTTGTGAGAAGATCATGTTTCTGGCGAGTTGTGAGCCGGATGTTGCAAGGTGCAACGAACTAATTGTAGACTCCTAAGGGAGTATATCGGTTGAAGAACGAGACAGTGTGGTGGCGGATGTATTATCCCGAGCTTTGCCACTGGAATAACTCTCAAAAATAAGGGGAGGGGAGTGTTATGATCTCAGCCTGCAGGAGAAACGAGTCTCCCTCCTTGAGAGTTATTCATCAAGCCTGACCTGATTAGAAAGTCTAGCAAATATTGAGGTGATAACCCATATGTAAAATGGCTGGTTGGATATAAATAACAATTTAAGATTATGGACAGTGAAGAAGAAAACAGATAAATGACTGGCTAGGAGATGTAGACATTTTGCTGGAGGCGTGAGGCTCGTTTCTGGATGGGCTTTGACCTCACTTGAGTGCCAGACATCGCAGGGGAAAGCCGCGCTCCGTTGAGCTCCCGTCAGAAGGGAACCCCTAGTGATATATCTCCAAGAGAAGAGAAGTGTGTAGACGTGCCAGCTGTGGAACTGAGCTGGGAACGTTGTGGTCTCAAGTCCTGGTCGAAGAGGAGAGTATTAAACCGCCCAGAGGCATTATTGTGGGCCGTGGAAGCGCCCTGACTAAGCTTCGTCAGAGGGAAGAGCGCCCTCGACCAGACAATCTGTGGTTTGTCCTTTGGGGAAGAAGTTGCTGAGAACTTCGAAGCCAGCACAGATGAAGTAATTGATGAGACTCCAAGGTAGTGGAGCAGAGGACCTTGAGCTGTGAGGAGAAGCAGTGAAGAGGAGTGTCACGTGCTTCTGTAGAGGTGGTGAAGCACCATAGTTGCTCGAGGAAACTTCATGGTGTAGCAGCTAAGAGAGCTGTGGAGGACCCTAGCCGAAGGGTGAAGCACCGTAGTTGCTCAAGGAAACTTCATGATAGCAGCCTGGAGGAGCTGCAGAGGATCCTGGTAGTGAAGCCCGGAAGAACCTGAAGATATCAGGGTAGTGAACTTCCAGAGGTGGAAGGGAAGTTCTGGTGGATTACTTATAGGGAGTTGATAGTGTTTGGTTGTCATTAGCGTGCAAGACCCAGTGAGAGGTGAGTGACTGTTTGCATTCTTATGTCAAGGAGTGTTTTACACTGAAGTTTAGAGTTGCAGGCGTAGGCTGGATTACCTACAGATGTATGTGTTCTAGGACTGATAGAGTGATCGATTGATCATTGTTGTGTATCAAGGAACATTTATACTGATATATGTTATTGCATTCACATGCTGATTTTCCTTGTACACGTTTATAGATATATATTCTCTTGTTGATAAGGCAACAGTGTAGTATAAGACTTGATCTACTTGAAGAGGTAGATAATATCAGGTGGTGAATCAGAAGATAGGATAGCACTTGATAAGCTGATGATAGAGTTCTGATGGTGTTGGAGTGCAACCTGATTGTAATATTATAGAGAATAGTGTTGCTGGTGTTTGCCCTTGTCCTAATGAGGCTTCCCAGGAGGTAGTAAAGAAGGAGAGAGAGAGAGAAAGAACCAAAAACCACTGCTGTGGACAGGGTAGAAGGTAATACTAATAAGTCAAAGGGGGATTGAGGAGATCATATCACCTAAGGAGAGAGTGGGGAGTCACAGTGGCTCGAGTGGGTGTGTGCACGTGACAACGAGGCTAAGTGTTGGAGCCGCATCCCCTAAACGTGTGACGTTAAGCCCCTCTCCAAGAGCCAGAAGCGCCAAGGGTGATCTCCTAGTGAGGTGTAAGCACTCTACCGAGTTGTGGGTTGGGTTGTCCGTAAAGGAGGAACACGACGACAACGACAACACCACCAACCCACAAACTATAATAATACTTATACATAACATGTGTATAGAGCAAAATAGCATAATTTATAATTATAATAAAATATATATAATATAATAGTATATATATATAATAGTAAATAATAATAGTATAATAGCAAAAAATAGAGCAATAGCAAAAGGAGTATGTTGGGAGGAGCCATTTTGGTGAGGGAGGTGGCGTCGTCTGCTGGCTGCTGTGTGACTTGCCAAGCAGTGTATGGTGGCCACTATATTGCTTGAACACCATACCAGCTTAGTTGTATAGTTATGGTGAATGAAACATGCATATACTTATTTATACAATACAATACAATACAATTTTATTTAGGTAAGGTACATACATACAATAAATTTTTACAAGGATTGGTTGACTTATAGGTAGAGCTAGTACATACAATGCCTAAAGCCACTATTACACAAAGTGTTTCGGGCATGATAAACTTAAATGACAAGCTTAATACTAATTGAGCATAATGAGTAGAATGAAAACAAGAAATGAAAACATAGATGAAAAAGCAGCACAAATACAATTATGTCGACAAACAGCGCTCTTTAAAGAAAAACAGACATTGGTTGACAATAGAAGGGTAAGGTAGGTTACAGGGAATTTATTAGGTATAGCTTCGTTTTTAGCTTTAACTGGTTGAGAGAGGTACAGTCTTTAACATGGTTGGGAAGGTCATTCCACATTCTGGGCCCCTTGATTTGTAGAGCATTTCTAGTTTGATTAAGTCGTACTCTAGGAATATCAAAACTGTATTTATTTCTGGTGTGGTGCTCATGGGTTCTGTTACAACCTTCTATGAAGCTTTTGAGATCAGGATTGGCATTATAGTTTAGCATTTTATATATGTATAATACAAATGAGAGAATGTGCAGTGACTTAATGTCTAACATATTCAGAGATTTGAGTAGGGGTACCGAGTGATGTCTGGGGCCAGAATTGGATATTGTCCTAATAGCAGTTTTGTGTTGAGTAATTAGAGGACGTAAGTGATTTTGGGTAGTAGAGCCCCAAGCACAAATACCATAGTTGAGATATGGATAGATAAGGGAGTAATAGAGAGTCACCAGGGCAGGGCGTGGTACATAATATCTGATCTTAGAAAGAATGCCCACAGTTTTTGAAACTTTTTTTGATATGTTTAGAATGTGTCCCTGGAAATTCAGCTTGTGGTCAATGAGAATGCCAAGGAATTTGCCATCTAATTTGTTACAAATTTGGGTATTGTTTATTTTGAGATTTATGTGATTAGAGGATTTATTGCCAAACAGAATATAGAAAGTTTTGTCAATGTTAAGGGTGAGTTTGTTGGCAGTTAGCCACAGATGGACTTTATTTAGCTCAGTATTTACTGAGCTATATTTATAACATGTGTAAACAGTGTAATAAAAACAATAATAGTATAGTGGAAGGAGGAATGCTGGTGAGTTAGGTTTTTTTTTTTTTTTGCAGGAATATTCCTGTGTGGACCCTAAGCCTCTGGCTGGCCCACTAAGTGTTGCTTGTTTCTGTTTAACTTAGGCGGTGTATAATTATTTATGACTCGTATGGTCGCTTCAGTAAAATTTTGCCCTTTGTGTTTAACAACTTCTGCTCTGCTGAATCTAAGTTGAAATCCTAATGGGTTTGTAACTGTGTTAGATAAGGTTCCAGTGGTTTATTAGGCATTTCTCAACAGTGTTGACATTTTCTCTCATCTAATGGAACCTGTTAGCCTATTTCCTATGCACATGTGTATCCAAGCATGATGAGATGTAAGTGTACTTCTGTGGTTCTACTGCTCCCTTTCATCAAAATAAGTCGTTTGTAGTTAGTTGAATTCTTGTACCAACCCGCAGATCCTGATGTTACAACTGCTGTGTTTTGGTCAATGTGCATCTTTTGCATTGTTCTGTTTCTAATTACTTTCTTAATCCGTGATAGATAGACACTGTGGTATGTAAATGTGTACATTTCTTTTATTTACAAATTTTGCAGCTTTGTCTGAAATATCATTTCCTATTATTCCCACATAACATGGCATCCAGTTGATAAGTACCAGACGGCCTTGACATTTGAGTATTTGCATTAATGATATGCCATTTGTGATAATATGAATGTTGTCATGTGTGTGTTCTTGTTGCAAGGTTTCACTGGCTGTTCTCGAATCCGTATGTATGATAACATGTTGTCAGTTTTCATCAAGAGCATGTTCCAAAGCCTTTTGAATGGCTGGCGTCTATGTTTGTAAAGTTGAACACCCGTTTGAGAGTCTCAAACTATTTACAGAGTTTCCTGCCTTAACTGTAGCTCCGGTTTCTTGTACCTACTGGTCTACTGTTCCATCTGTGAAGTATGTGAAGCTGTCAGATGCCAAGTTTGCTTCTATATGCATCTGTGCAATATTACTGTGCATGTGCAATAGCAGATGAGGATTAGTCTTGTTCTTTTTTCCTTCAAGAGCCATATTCTTAAAGTCTGCCTGCAGAGATTCCCAAGGGGCAAGTCTACAAGTATTTCGTCGACATCCTTCTCAATGATTGTATTTGTTATATCGAATGTATTGATGGTGTTTATCGGACAATGGGTCCACCTGATGCTATTGGAGGCTCTTCTGTCCTAAGTTAGTGCTCCAGTGTTTATATCTTTAAGTGAACTGATTCTAGGTGTTGGGGTTGAGTACTACAGATGTTGGAGGTAGCATGTTTGGAGCAGATGCTCTTTTGTTTATGATCTTGTTAATAATATTTCATGTACCTGATAATGTTTTGTTGTTGTTACTGGCGGAGAATAAAAACCATGTGGACGAAGATTGTTTGTCTGACCAAAACCATAACAGTGGCGACGAGAATTAAACATCGCTGGCAGAGAGCCTGGGTACGAGACGTGGTGTGAGGATCAAGACAGTGCTGGGTACGTCGTGTGGACGAGTGGACGCTTCACATATAACAGTGGAGTGTGCTACACCGTGGCCATGGCTACCATGTCAATCGAGCCGTTAAACACGGCCAAGATCTCGTTGGACCTGTGGCTCAGCCTGCTGGAAGCAAACTTTCAGTACCGGGAGATTAAGGAGGACGCCACCAAGAAAGCGGTACTCTTAGTTTCACTGGGTTCTGAAGCATATAGTGTTCTCGGAAATTTGTGTGCACCTGAGCTACCGCACACGAAGACCTATGTAGACTTGATTGCTTTGCTTAAACGTCAGTATGTGGTGAAACCATCATATCACAGGAGTTTGATGGATTTCCAGAAGAGGACGAAAAAGCAGCAGGAATCCGTACAGGATTTATTTGCGGAATTGAAGGCTTTGGCTAACCACTGCAACTTCGGAGCATAGTTGGACGGCAGGGTTAGGGACCAGTTGTTCATGGCAGTGGAAAAGGAGAATTATTTCCCTAACCTGGTGGCAGAAAATTTGGATCTACAATCGATGACTTCATTGGCAGTGCTCGAGAAGATATTGAACCTGGAAAGGGCATTTGGAAGTAAGACTTCTACTCAGGAAATTATGGTCGTACAGAGCCAGACCAGATGTACACACTGTGGATACAAGCACATAAGTAGCAAGTGCAAGTTTCGTGCATATATATGCAACTTTTGTAACAAGGAGGGACACTTGCAGAGAGTGTGTAGGGAATATCTGAACAGGAACAACAAGGCCTGGGAGAGGAGACGACCAGGGAATGCAGGAAGAAGAGATAGTGGTACTGTGGTCAAAACAGTAGAGGAAGGTAACCAGTCTGAAGAAGCTGCAGGTGAGGAAAACCGACTATATTCGGTGAAAGAAAAGGTATGTTCAGTGAAGTCGCAAGTGGTGAATTTTGTAATTAATGGGAAGTTAGTTCCCTTGGAACTGGACACTGGTGCTGCAGTGTCAACGTTGTCTAGAGATTGGGCAGATACCTTGCAATTGAATGTAAAACCAGGTAAAAAATTTTTAAGTGCTTATGATAATGTACCGATTAAGGTCTATGGCAAGGTGTCGGCAAAAGTAGGTTATAATGGAAAAGAAATTAACCAGGATTTTTATGTAGTGGATTCACATAATCCTAGCCTATGTGGTAAAGATCTCACGGAAAAAGTGGGAATTTTCTTGGCGGGCCTAGATGAATTGTCAATAGTTAAAACAATTAAAAGTGCCGAACAAATGTTAGACAAATATTCAGTGGAGGCAGATAAGCCAATTAATAGCATGGAGGCAGATAAGCCAATTAATAGCATGGAGGCAAAAATTCACCTGAAAAGTGGGGCTTCACCTAAATTTTTCAAGGCAAGAACAGTGCCGTTTCATGACAAGCAATTGGTAGAATCAGCCCTGGAAAAGCATGTGGCAGAAGGCATCTTAGAGCCAATTACACATAGTGAGTGGGCAGCCCCAATTGTGCCAGTGTTGAAGGCAGATCGGAGATCCTTGAGAATCTGTGCAGACTTCAAGGAACTGAACAACCGCATAGACTGTGAGAAGTACCCTTTACCTAAGATAGATGAGTTGTTGTCAGTGATCTGCAAGGGAGCAATTTTTTCTAAGATTGACCTGAAAGATGCTTACTTGCAAATTCCGGTAGAGGAGGAGAGCCAGAAATTGTTAGTGATTAATACCCACAAGGGGTTATTTAAGTATAAAAGACTTCCTTTTGGACTCTCCTCGTCTCCAGCAATTTTTCAGAGATTCATGTCCCAGTTGTTAGTTAACATTGAAGGTGTGGCTAGTTTTTTAAATTACATTATTGTATGTGGGGAGAATGAGGAAGTGCATGATGCTAGATTAGAACAAGTTTTGAATCTTTTGCAAAAGCACAATGTGAAGATTAATAAGGAAAAAACAACGATGAAGGCCAAGGCCATTGAATATCTGGGGTACCATATTTCAGGTAAGGGCTTTACTCCTTCTCACAAAAATGTAGCTGCTATAATAGATGCCCCAGCCCCTACATCAGTAGGGGAAGTACAGTCTTTTGTTGGGATGGTTACATATTTTTGTAAGTTCGTGAAGAACTTTTCAACAAAATTAGCACCCTTGTATGAATTGTTGAAAAAAGGGGCTAGATTTAAGTGGGCAGCAAGAGAGGAAAATGCATTCAGGAATATTAAGCAGGAATTGATCAATTCTCCAGTGCTCACTAATTTTACAGGTAGACTCCCGTTAAAACTGGAGGTAGATGCTTCCCCAGTAGGAGTGGGGTGTGTATTATTACAGGAAGTAGATGGTCAGGATAAAGTAGTATATTTTGCTAGCAAGAAATTATCTCCTGCAGAACAGAATTATTCTCAGTTAGATAAGGAAGCCTTAGCTTTGGTATATGCTGTAAGAAAACTGAAGTATTTTCTGCTGGGGAGGAAACTTCTTGCTAGAACAGATCATAAACCCCTGCTAGGATTGTTGGCAAAGGTAAGCAGATTCCAGTTAATGCCAATGCTAGAATTCAAAGATGGGCATTACTACTCTCTCAGTTTGAGTATGATTTAGAGTTTAAGCCAGGCAAGGATAATGTAGTAGCTGATGCATTAAGTAGATTGCCTGTGACAGAAGAATTAAATTCCAGTATTCCAGTGGAGTATGTTAACCTGGTGGAATCTATGTCTTTTGAGGATATTTCATTCCAGACTCTTAGGAAGGCAACTGGTAGAGATCCTAAATTAAGTCTGTTGTTGAAAAATGTCAAATATGGTTGGAATGATAATTTGTTATTGTCAGAGTATGCTGCAGTGAAGGCTGACCTTAGTATTCACCAGGATGTACTCTTGTATAGGAATAGAGTGGTGGTGCCTCGGGAACTGAGATGTAAGATTTTGGAATAGCTGCATGTAGGCCATAATGGCATAAATGCTATGAAAGCAGAAGCTAGAAGTTGGGTTTGGTGGCCAAAAATAGACCAGGATTGCTGAGGTAACAAAAAATTGTCATATTTGCTTTAAGAATTATCAGAAACCCCAGGCCCCAGTACTTTCTTGGCCATGCACTGGAAAACCCTGGTCTAGACTTCATGTAGATTATGCGGGACCTATGGATAATAAATATTACCTAGTGGTGGTGGATTCATACACCAAATTTCTGGATGTGCATGTGTGTAATTCCACCACATCATCTGTAACTTGTGAATTACTAAGGAAAACATTTTGAAATTTTGGATTGCCAGACATAATTGTCTCAGACAATGCTCCTTATTTTGTTTCTGTGGAAATGGAGGATTTTTTTAGGAAAAATGGTATTAAACATGTAACACCTGTCCCCTATAATCCTTCTTCAAATGGTCTAGCAGAGAAAGCAGTGAGATCCTTGAAAGAAGGGTTAAAGCGGTTTATGGAAGGTACTATTAATACAAGACTTTGTAGATTTTTATATAATCAAAGGAAAACTGTTCATTCTACTACTGGTAAATCTCCTTCTGAATTACTGTTTAATAGACACTTTAAAGTGCACATGGAAGCAGTAAAGACAGATCCCAATAAAGAGAAATCGGTAACTAGCTTGGCCAGTCAGTTGGCTCAGGGAGAGGAATTGTTGTTTAATGAGGGGGATGCAGTATATGCAAGGAATTTTGGAAGTGGAAAGCCCTGGGTGGAAGGGAAAATTAGGGAGGTCCTAGGCCGCAGGAACTTCACTGTGCAAGTGCAGAGTTTTGGGAACATTAATTAGAAAAGGCATGCCGATCAGCTCATGCCAAGGTTCACGGGGAATTTTGAAGACCCTTCAGGTGGGGGTGGGGCAACTAGTGATATCCATCCTTATAATGAAGGGATAGCAGCACCTGCAGGAGACCGGGAGGCAGAGCAAGGGGCAGTAGAGGGTAATGGGGGATACAGTTAACCCTATGGACTCTACAAGGAGTAATTCAGAAGAATGTTTCCCTGAAGTAACAGGTCAGGACTTCCAGTTGAGAAAATCAGGAAGAGTCATACGACCGCCTGATAGAGATATAGTTTATTTAAATAGGAGGAATTTTGGGATTGAGTACTACAGATGTTGGAGGTAGCATGTTTGGAGCAGATGCTCTTTTGTTTATGATCTTGTTAATAATATTTCATGTACCTGATAATGTTTTGTTGTTGTTACTGGCGGAGAATAAAAACCATGTGGACGAAGATTGTTTGTCTGACCAAAACCATAACACTAGGCCTATTCAATATCTTGGTCAGCATGCCTGGAGCAATCCCTTTTACCCTCATTTCAATCGACGTTAGCTTGGTTTCTATTCTTAGGCTCAGAATTTTAGTCCATTTACAAGCCCCTGTTATGACTAACATTGCATCATTTTGAATAACCTCAACGTTTTCCCACTGACCAGGAGAAAGAGCGAGTAAGGCAGGTGCTGCACAATCAACTAGGGAACGAACGACGTGCATGACAAACATTCTTAACACTTTGTGTCCCATTCCTAGACAGGGCCCTGTGATTGCTCTCATTATATTCAGTGGTGATTTTGCTTTCTCCTTCATATATTGAATTTGCTTGTTGATTGTCATTTTAGAAACAATCCACACTCATTGATATTGTGTAACCTCCTGAAGGTTAATGTCTTGAGTGCATAGGTGCCTATCTGGAGTGTTGCTACCTAGACTCATTGCCTTAGACTTCTGTGCAGTTATTTTTAGCCCTAAAATGCTGCATTCAGATGTTACTTTATTTAACGCCCCTTGTGCTTTATTTAGAAGGGAAGAACCTGTAATGACTAATGCTATATCATCAGCATAGCTGATGATATAGCATTTAATCCCTTTGTTACGGCCCTCTCGGGACGCAACGGGGTCCTTACTCTGATGTTGTTAGAGGAAGATTTATGTATCCGTTCCCGAGCCAGTAGTGGCTATCAAGGGATGAGATCCGTGACGCAAGTAACTTAAAGGGAGTAGGGAAAGAAAGCTAAGAACTTAATATTATATAATGTCCGTCACCAATAAATAATATATAAAACGGTTACACAAAGGGGGAGGTATTAACACTATACAAGGGGATTAATCTATAATCGTGGTCTTCTGCTGAAGACTCTGGATCAAGAAGCTAGGTGCTGAGTCCGCGGTGCTTTCTTCGTGGCCTCAAGACGTGTCCTCTGAGAATGCCGAGCCTACCCTGGCCACAGGTCAGCCAAAACACAGGTCCACTGGGGGCACCGTCGTGGAGGCCGTCAACCACACGTCCAGCTGGTCTGCTGGCAGGTACTGAGCCACCAAGGCTGGTACGGCCACTCCACGAACGATATAAGGGGTACGCCCTAGACAGGAGTCTCGTGTGATATCACAAATCACCCTCCTGTCCTCACTACCCCAGTGGATGATCGTCTCCAACAGTCGGTCCCGGGTAAATCCTTTCACTGCCACTCCAATGGCAGGCTAACACACCACAGTGTTCTTCCGGGGGGGACGACGTCACAACAGCTGCAGCAAACTTCACCGTATGGAGACTGGCTGCCTCGGGTAGACTGACTCAACCCTCAACACAGCGGTCCCAGGTCGACTCTGTAAGCAGACACGTCATCAATAACTGGGACACTAATACACCACACTTACAGGCTCGGGCACAAACACCTGACGTATCCAGTCCATAGATGGCGCTGTCGTCGGAGCACCACCTCACCAGAGGTCAGGAGCGGCGGTGTTGAGCGCGGAACCAGACTGGAAACTGGCCCTCGAGGCCAGTACACGCTGTCCTCACCAGGTGTCGTCGACCGTTTGGCGGGGGTTTCGGGAGCTGACCCACAGATGGCGTGATTGTCACTGCTCCAGGCTCGGACGCTGGATCCGGGTTCGTAACACCCTTCTGCAAATATCATGGTAATGAGGCTTTCCATAAGGATGTTAAGAAGACTAGGATTGATGACTCCTCCTTGTGGAGTACCATTCTCATGCAAGTAGTAGTCTGACACTAGTACTTGCAACGTTTTGAACCACACCTTGAACCAATAAATTCGACAAATTCCACACTTTTGAATAATATCACAGCAAAAAAAAAGAGAAGAAACGAATGAAAAATATTTAAAAAATTGTGAAACATTATATTCGCCGCAACTGATGCCCCACGGAGTGGCGGGGCCGATTTACCCTGAGCGACCGTAATTTGCTCAACTTCCCACCTCCGGACTGGTCCAACCTGAGCTGCCGTGGGGTGAGGACGTGTCGCCTGGCCCCTCCAGTAGCTTGGGGTGTTTGCCATTTTCGTCGGCCGGGAGTGTGGGTGTCTCAGCCCTCCCTGCTGTCCCTGGCTGGTGTTGACGTGGCGCTTTTGCGATGAGCGGCCATCTTCCCCTCTTGTGCGGGTAAACTCCACTGGTTTGGAGTTTACTTGCCGTGCTGGATATCCTCTCGTGGAGCAGGTCATGTGTGACGAGCTTCATGTCCCGGTCTTGGAGATCTACAGGGTTGAGCTGGTGACTGCTCGCCGGGTGATCATCAAGTTTGTGGGAGAGGCAGATTACCATGACTTTCTCCGGCGGTATGAGGGACATACCTTGCAGTTGCTGGATGACATTGGATTTGTGGCCATTTCAGATGGAGCGGTGCCGTGACGTATGTGAGTGTCATGGAACCCCCATGGAGTTTCCTGAGTCCCTCCTCTGGCGTTTCTTCCAGAGATTTGACTCTGTCGTCAGTGTGCGGATGCACAAGCTATCTTCTGGGAAATATACGGGAGTGATGACAAACATTCGTACCCTCGGAATGCGCCTGAGGTCGGACATTCTATCCTCTGTCTGACTTTTAGGGTACTACATCCGGGTGTATTATGCCCGGCAACCCCATACTTGTTTCCGGGGTGGCATGTTGGGGCATCAGGTTGCCGGGTGCACTACGGATCCGGTTGCTCCCGTCAACTTATTCCATGAAGAGGATTTCCCGCCGCTCCCTCTGGAGGAGGAATCCGGGGTTGAGGGAGTGGACGTCCGGTTAGCTGATGCGGCTCCCACTGCGTCACCTATCGTTCCTCCGGTTGTTGCGGACCCTCCTCCGGGCTTTGCAATGCAGTCGGTTGCTCTACCAGCTCCTGTCAATGTCCCGGCTGCTCCCGTGGGCCTTCCTGGCGCTTGCTGTGAGGCGTCGCTGTCTTCTTCCTTGTCTTCAGCTGCTGCACCTGGCCCTGTGTCCTCTCCTCAGGTCCCGGTTGAGCTGGGTGCTGGGGTGGCTGCGGAGCCTCCTGCTGTGTGTGGCCCGGTTTCCCCTGTGGTAGAGGCAGCTGCCGTTCTGCGTCAGGTGTCGGTTCGTCTGGCTAGTGGTACCCATGTTACTGGGTCCGCTTATGGCTCTGACGATCTCCAGCCGGAGCCCAAGCGTTCCAGGCGTTCGTCGTCTGCCTAGGCCGATGTTGGGGAATTCAGTGACTGTGGGTCTTCGAGTGTTGACGGTGTGGATCTATATGCGTCGATGGCTCTGCGGTTAGTGGTGGCGGAGGTCCATGTGGCTGCTGGTGATGGTGCCCGTGTCTCGGGTGTGCCTTCTGTTCCTTCTCCTCCAGGGGATTCTTCGCGGTCGGGAGTGGTGGCTTCCGCTGCCAGGGATGGTGGGGATGCTGGTGCTGGGAATGGCCTGGTAGTGACCTTACGGAAGGATGCGCGCCGCCCAGGTTCCTGGCAGTCATCCAGTGGTGTGCCCGTAGACGCTGGTGCCCCTGTGGTGGTGCCCTATGTCCGGATTCCTCCTCTGAGGGTGTGCGTTGGGGACCTGGGGGATGTGTTGCTGGCGTCTGTGATGCCGCCTGGTCACTGGTCGGGGATTGCTGAGTTATTGATATACGAGGAGCCGAGAGACTTTCATGGTTGGGCGATTCCCATGGTGTGGGAGCGAGTGGCAGTCACTCGCATCAGAAGTAATACCATCTGGGTCCCCTGTTTGCGGGTGTTTGTTGCCCGGGTTCTGGGTGAAATGGCGTCCCCGGTGGATGGTCCCGACCCTTGGCAGTGATTGCACTGGGAAGCGTTCAATGTACGGTTCCCTCGGGTCATGTTTCCGGGCAAGTATGTCAGCTGATTTCCTGTTACTGTGCTTACTATGGTACTGTGTGCCCTTCTGGCTGTTTGTTTGCTCTCCTGTAGTTTGTGCCCGTGCCTCTTCCTTTGTTTGTGACGAGGCAGGTGGTTTGGTGTGAGTGTTCTTTTTAATGTATTTGTTTTTGTGAGGTTATTTTGCCCTGTGTTTTCTATTAATGCTTTAAGTGTTGTGATTGTTTTTTATTTTTTATTTTTAATTTTGTTTGTTTATGGCTTGTTGTATGTTATGATTTCTTGTTATATTTCATGTTGTACCTACTGTTTTGCTTTGTGGTCGGTCCTTCAGGCCGGTGCTTCTGTTTGATTTGTTTTATATTGCTATAATGTTACTATGTTTTCTTGTTTTGCTTACATTTGCTTGCTTGTTTGTAATTGTTTTCTGTTTTGTGTCTTGATGTGCTTTTCTCATTCATATAGTGTTACCTTCTCCAGTTTTGATTATTGTTGTACTGTGCTGTCGGTCCTTCTGGCAGGTGGTTTCTTGTTTGGTTTTGTTATGTTTAACTTGTTGTTATATTGTGTTTATTGTATTTAACTTGCATGTTAAAATAATAAAAATAAAAAAAACTTCCCACCTCCATCACGGTTATAGTATGCCACATACATTTATTTTTTTTAGTTTCCCGTGATGAGAGACTGCATGTTAACAATATAAGAGGAGAAACTAATTTTTGCAAAGAATTTATTTTTGGCACACCACTGGGTTGTCATATTTGAATGCAGAGCAGTTCAGTGGTTAGTGAGGTTAATTAGTTTGTTAAGTGATGAGATTAATCAAGAGCTGCTGTTAATATTGTATTAGCAACAGTAGTTTCAATCATTGTTTTTTAGTTTGTTATTGTTTAGCTAGTAACTGTTCAAAAAATAAAAATTATAAAAAATAAAATTTCTGTGTATTTCTGGCTGAGGTAGGCACGTGAGGCTACAGTAATTTAGAGCAGTTTACTTTAGCTGCTATTTATATACATATATATATATATATATATATATATATATATATATATGTATATACATATATATATATATATATATATATATATATATATATATATATATATATATATATATATATATATATATATATATATATATATATATATTTATGTGTTGTACCTAGTAGCCAGAACGTCGTACTCGGCCTGCTATGCAAGGCTAGATTTGCCTAATAAACCAAGTTTTCCTGAATTAATAATTTTCTCTAATTTTTTTCTTATGAAATGATAAAGCTACCCATTTCATTATGTATGAGGTCAATTTTTTTTTATTGGAGTTAAAATTAACGTAGATATATGACCGAACCTAACCAACCCTACCTAACCTAACCTAATCTATCTTTATAGGTTATTTGATAATAATTGATAATTAATAACTCAAAGTGGACTATATATTTAAAAGTAGACTGTATGTATTGTGATTACCCTGTAAGACATTTTCCTGCTCACATATTTGGAAGGTTTATGTTCATTGCCTATCAATCAACTAATTTATATCAATAAAAATGTAAATGTTCTTTGGTTTAAAATCACTAATCTCCGAGAGTTCTTCACTAATTGCTTTGAAATTTTCACACAACTTTCCATTCGCATCTGAGCGGGTCTTTATATACATACCATATCGAAGGGAGTTATAAAGAGAGATATTGTAATGATCTGGGGCTCAGCTCATTAGTTCTCCCTTCTCCCCTCCTTTCCTTCTCCCTCTCCCCTCCTTCCTTCTCCCCTCCCCTTGGCCGTCATTCGTCTCCTCCTCTTCCCCCCCCCTGTCGCCCATTTGTCAGGGTCAAGAGGTTGACCTGAGGGTAGGGTGGTCTTGGATACCTTGGCTTCTCCCACTCAACTTCCCCCTCTCATTCCCTCTCAGAACTAGCCCCTTCCCCATACCAGGCAGAGTCAAATGTCCCTACTCGTATCTTAGAGGAGACAGGCTTGAACATAAATTATCAGTTTGTAAACATTGCTCGCAGGTGTACTGGGGCCCCATAGAGGCGCCTTGTCTCCCTTCTCATAGCTGGGGAGAGCTGACTCAATCTTCAGGAATTCATGTAGCTTTCCACGGCAGATCAGTGAAGGTGATTGGCCTGAGATAAGGGCCAAGTCCTTATTGGCCCTAGAGAGCCAGACCTCAGGCCTACGTGTTAAATGGTTGGCCATTGCCAAAAATATGGGTGGAGCCCTGGGGCTGTATTAGATGGGGGAGGAGTAATCCTTCCCAGCAATAAGTTGATAAAACCAAATTTCATCAGTGTGTCTTGGGAGTGTATTAGGAACAGGGCCGCAAGCCGTATCCTAGGGGCTGAGGGCAGCCATCAACATCTTGGCCGTAGTGCGGGTATTTAAGGTATAGTAGCACTTGAGTTTCGTGCCCTCAATAAATATCCATCGTGCCTCTAGGGAAATAGAATAGGTTATGTGTTCAAATTGTCTTAATTTACATGTTTCATAAAATAAATTGTATAGCTTGTCCAGTGGTATTCACTTAACTCCCCTTTGATATATTTTGTTACTTTGTCATTTTTAGGTGTTGTATTGGAAGCCCCCAGGTTCTCCTACAATTAATCGATACTAAAGTTGCCCTTGGATTTAAATTAGTAACGTAAATTACACAAACTAATTTTCCAAAATTTATTTCTGAAAGTCATATTACCCGGAGTCCCATGGTTACTGATTCCTTGCCTTCCTGGGGGATCGGTGATCGACACATTCAGGTATGGTTGGTCGGGAAGGTGGTGGCAGTGCAAATGTGTTTTGTTATTTTTTTAACTAATAACCCTTGTCCTTGGTGTATCTTCCTCATTTAATATTCCTCTTACATACGGGGCAGTCCAGTGAGGGGTCATGCTGGACTGTAACAGTGTTAAGCTGGGGTATTGAGTGTAGAGAGACAGAGATGTACAACAGAGAGCGTATATTACGATCACGAGAGATAACAAGATAACAGGATTTATACTGGGGAACATCGGGTTATTACAATAGAGGCCGCGGTTATTACGACGGGGTAAAGCGGTCATGACAATGGTAGCAGCGGTGTTTCAATAATTTCTTGACGATTATTGAAGCCTCACGCGCCTGTCCGTTCGGTTATGTTATGTGGTGAGGGTGCAGCCGGGGCCCATGAGATAGAGTCGACGGTAATCCTATGTGGTGCGATTCGCATAGAGTAGGCGATTCTAGGGTCGTGAGGGGCTGGTAAGTTTAATTACAGTCACTTAAGTGTATGCGCTAGCAGGCAGTTAAGTGTGGAGGCCGCCTTGGGTAGTTGGAAAGGGTACTATTTATTCGACCCTCTGCAACTACGGACAAGGGTGCTGCGTGGTGGTTTTCGCAGCAACAATTTTAGGTGTCGAATTGTCGGGGCGGGGAAGTATTAGGACGCTAATTATTATCCCCGAGGGCGTGTTAGGCGACCCAATCGCTAGATTTTTACGGTACAGCCATGAAGGTACCAAGAGTTCACTGAGGGATGGTCTAGTAGATTCTCTAGCAACGGAATAACGGTGGTGTCGGACAGTTAGATCCGTCGGTTGTTCCGCTATCTAGTCTAACCGTGACCGCGAAGGACAGGATTATTTGGTACTGTCGGCATCTAGGTGGATGTGGTTACCTAGGCTTGGAGAAGCGACAGGGAGGTCCGGGACGGGACGGTTATAGGTTAAATCGAGATTTCCTTAAGTACTAAATTAAGTTCTCTGTATATTAAGTTCCTTTTCAGGTTAAGTATCCCTTCGTTAGTTAAGTGTTCCCCCTTGTTTACGTAATTCTCATATATAAGTGTTATTATTTTTCTAAGTAATTGTTTTACATGTCTTAAGTCTGGAACTTTTGTTTTCGTATTGTGCAGTATTAATTCTTTGAGAGAATTACTAAAAGGTGAGTGGTTTACTGTTTTCAAGTGAAGTGCGATGCATTAAGTGAAGTCTGTGAAAGAACTGAAATCAGTGAAATCGTGGAAAATTTTTGTGATGACATTTTTCAATGTCGCTTGGAAAATCTCAATTTCGGAATAAATTCTAGTTTTGTGCCTGGCCATACGATCATCGGGTCGTCAGTGCTAATTCAAGTGTGCGATTAAAGTGATCCGAGTGCGAACTTTGAGAGACCAAAAGTCAAATTTTGGTCATTTAAGCGAATTAGCGTTGGGACTCTGAATTTTCTAGCGGTTTTACTCAGCGCCCGGTGTGATAGCGCTCAGTAATTGTTTGCGCTCAACCAAGTGTCTAAGTGTCTCGCGAGTTGTATATTCAGTTCAAGTGATAAGCAAACTACACGTCGGTATTTAATTTATAATTTTGAGAAAAGAAATACTTGGTTAATTAAGAATTAGTGCGAAGACAACTTTCTGAGGATTCGGCTTCGTGACAGTGAGCGCGTTTTCAATTTCTGTATACTTATCAACGTGTCTAGGTGGTTAGCGAGTGTTATATTCGGTTAAAGTAACAAGTCAACTACGCGCCAGTATTTAAATTATAATTTTGGGAAATTAATTACTAATTTTTACTTAAGGTTCAGCGCGACTCTGTAGCTGTGAGCGTCGCAGCTATCAGTGTATATTTCTCAGTATTGTACAACGCGACCGGCGGTGACCAAGTGTATGCTATGTAAACATCCAGTTCATGCAGTAACGTAAATTATTAATTTAACATTAATTTGGTTTAACTAATAATACTTATAATTATGTCCAAGCGCCGTTGTTAGCGTCGGGCGTTACGGAATTAAAAATAATTGTTGGAGATATAAACATCGCGCCAGTGTTAAATTAACGATAACGTCATTCATTCCTAGCGCGCCTAAGATTTTTCAAGAAAAATTTAAGAAATTCAGTTAACGTAAAGTGTTGTATTTATTATGCGCTGGTAAACTAGACTGATTATTTTCGATAAATAAAAACAGAGTTGAAACTAAATTAATTACAGTAAATTCAGTGTAGTCCCTTTCACGTAAATATTACTTGTATAATTTCAGTATATTTTGTTAAAGAATTCGGGAATTATCAATTTTCTAAGATTTATATTGGATTGGCATTTACAGACAAGAAAGTCGTACTATAATTCTTTTTATATTTGCGTTACCAGTCCACTTCGAGCATTTAATAAATATGGTGGAAATTAATTTCATTTTTTCAAGTTTATTCTAGTAGTCCGATCATTTAATAATTAACGTAACCTTTTTGTGTGGTTTATAAGTGCGCATAAATAGTTTATTCAACATCGTATACAGTGTTTGTTTTACAAGTGATGATTAGTAGTCGATGCCGGTTGCGTAATTCCATCTGTCCGCATATAAATTTGACGACTAAGAGAAGAGTATAATAGGACTAAAGAATTCATTCTTTGGTGTAGCGTAATCAGCGAGACTCTGACGCCGACAGCTGTCATCGTCTGTCAACAAGCTTCGGTAATTTATGGTTTTCACTGGGGCTGTGGAACGCGGTGACCAACGTGAATGAAGAGTAGTTCCGGTCTAGATGTTCAAGAGGTTTAACATAAAAGGTTAGAGATTATTGAGCGAGTGATTAGTTGTTGAGATCGGGGTTGTGTTAAAATTTCACCGCAATCGCTTGGCGGGTTCAGAACTTTGCCTGTTTTCCCCAGGTAGGGTTAGGTTGCGAGGTTTAGCGAGAATATGTCGTGTGATAAGTACATGAAGCTCAGGAGTAAAGGTATTGTAGACGACGAGGCTACCGGGGGAACACCATCGACAGACCCTCACCTAGTGAGGGCAGTACAGACGTTAGCACTTGAGGAAGGACCCCAAGCGGACCCCACTGGTGGCCAAGCGAACCCCACGGGGGGAGTAACGGATCCGGGTGCTCAAGGGGCGGCAGCCCTGGACGAAAGCAGGATTTCATTGGGGGGCTCTGGCTCCGCGGACATCACGATGATTGGTGAGGCGATAGGAAGTGATGGGGTTGGGGCCCCCACTATTAGAACATCCACCCCAGTTGAACAAGGAGTTCCCGGGGATGATGCCATTGTGGGTTCTCAAGGCCTGACGATCCCTGGGCTTATGAGCGTACACACACCACCCCCACAACCCCAACAATTACAACAGGTACAACCCGACGCACAACAACAAGCCATACAGATGCTACTACAGTTACTGCAGGGGCCAAACGGATCACTACAACAGGTACAACAGGTTGCACAACAACACCAGGCACAACAGGTTGCACAACAACATCAGGTACAACAGGTTGCACAACAACATCAGGGACAACAGGTTGCACAACAACATCAGGTACAACAGGTTGCACAACAACATCAGGTACAACAGGTTGCACAACAACATCAGGGACAACAGGTTGCACAACAACATCAGGTACAACAGGTTGCACAACAACATCAGGTACAACAGGTTGCACAACAACAACAGGTACAACAGGTTGCACAACAACAACAGGTACAACAGGTTGCACAACAACAACAGGTACAACAGGTTGCACAACAACATCAGGTACAACAGGTTGCACAACAACATCAGGTACAACAGGTTGCACAACAACAACAGGTACAACAGGTTGCACAACAACATCAGGTACAACAGGTTGCACAACAACATCAGGTACAACAGGTTGCACAACAACATCAGGTACAACAGGTTGCACAACAACAACAGGTACAACAGGTTGCACAACAACAACAGGTACAACAGGTTGCACAACAACATCAGGTACAACAGGTTGCACAACAACAACAGGTACAACAGGTTGCACAACAACATCAGGTACAACAGGTTGCACAACAACATCAGGTACAACAGGTTGCACAACAACAACAGGTACAACAGGTTGCACAACAACATCAGGTACAACAGGTTGCACAACAACATCAGGTACAACAGGTTGCACAACAACAACAGGTACAACAGGTTGCACAACAACATCAGGTACAACAGGTTGCACAACAACATCAGGTACAACAGGTACAACAGGTGGCACAACAACAACAGGTACAACAGGTTGCACAACAACAACAGGTACAACAGGTTGCACAACAACATCAGGTACAACAGGTTGCACAACAACATCAGGTACAACAGGTTGCACAACAACATCAGGTACAACAGGTTGCACAACAACATCAGGTACAACAGGTTGCACAACAACATCAGGTACAACAGGTTGCACAACAACATCAGGTACAACAGGTTGCACAACAACATCAGGTACAACAGGTTGCACAACAACAACAGGTACAACAGGTTGCACAACAACATCAGGTACAACAGGTACAACAGGTGGCACAACAACAACCACAGGTACTACAGCTGCTGCTTCAGTTACTACAAGGACAGAACGGTTCACAACACTCACACAATCAACAACAGGGTCAACAACCACCTTATCAGAGTATTACCTCCAATAGTTACTCACCTGGGGTAGCCCCTTGGTCACTGGGGAATCCCTCCTCACCCCACTCCCAACCCCTCATAGTTCCTTCCCCCCCTGGTCAGGCACCCCCTTACACTCCCAGTACTCCATCCTATAGACCGGGACTTGTGGCGTCACTCCCGAAGTTGTCCTTGCCAAGGTTAAATTGTGCTGAACTCCCATCGAATAAAGTGGAACGCAACCGTTGTGTGGAAAATTGGTTGTGGGAGATGGATTCTGTGTTAGCCGCGGCTCCTGATGATGAAACTAAAATTAATCTGGCCACTGGGGCATGTGTGAGTCGCGACGGGCCCCTGAGGAAGTCTGAGGAATTCAGGCATTTGGTGACGTGGCCACAATTTGTGCAGGCCATCAAGGACCGATTTAAGGCGAAAATTATTAAAGAGGAGGCTCGTCGCTACTTAACGTCATTGCAGAGGGATAAAGGCACTCAATTAAAAGATTTTGGTGCCTTCCTTAGGACCAGGATAGGCGATCTTACTCAGGAGTTGGGTTACGATGCGCAGCAGGAGGAACGGTTTGCAAAGCAGCTATTTTGTAAGGCCTTGCCCGCTCATATCGGTCCATACCTCGCTACGGACACGGCTTCCCTGAGTTTTAAGGAACTCGTACAATACGCCGAAGACCATATAGATGAGGACTTGGATGCGGAGGAGGCGCGGACGTCGCCATATGTCAATGTGGTGAGCAGGAAGGTAGAGAGCGGACAAGGGGGCCATAGGTCAGGACCCCCCCAGACGAAAGCGGGGGGCAGTGGTCGCACGCAACAACCCCCACGTAATGACTGGTGGGACTCGCGTACTTGTTTTAATTGTGGGAAAAGAGGCCACGTAAAAGCGAGATGCCGGAAGGGGAGAACAGAATCATGAGAAAATCCCGCCTCGGGTGGTGGCAGACCTACGTTTGAGATGGCGGTGGAAGGTGTGAGATTGACAGTTTTTGTGGACACCGGAAGTCAAGCAACTCATTAAAAAGTCAGCCTTCAGCACACTTAAAGAGACACGCCTTAAGCGTTGTGGGAAGCATTTAACAGCAGTAAATGGTCAACATATTAATATCTTGGGCCAGGCTACTCTCAACTTTGAAGTGGGTAAAGGAGAAGCTTACCCACACAATTGCACGGTTGTCGAGAATCTTGCATTCCCTGGTCAGATTTTGTTGGGAATGGATTTTCTGGGACGAGTTAACTTTTCTTTGTCTGCTCAAGAGGGAGCAAGGAAGTGCAGATTGAAGTTGGGTCAGGTAGTTTATCCCATTAAAATGGTAGATCATCCACCAGTAATTGCTTCCATTAGTAAGAAACAGAAGTACAACATTCACTACCCTAAGTTGTTGTTTAAGTCTCTTCCAGACATAAGAAATCATGTGGGTTACATGCCTTGGTGAAACAATGTTGCCCACCACATTCAGTTAAATTCATTAAAGTATCAGTGGGACGTCACATTGCACCAGGTACCACCCTTCAGGTGGCTGGGAGATGTGACAGGTTGTTGATCCCTCATCATTTGATCACAGTGCTTGATAAAGGTGCCCTTATTCCAGTTGTCAATCTCTCGCACAAAACCTATCGTTTCAGGGCAGGTGATAGTGTGTCTCAGGCTACAATTGTAGAAAATACAGGAATTTTTCAGTATCAAAGCCAGGAGATGCCAGCCACCATGGCACAATGTAGTGCGCTTAATCTTACACACAGTAGCACACAGGAGAAACACAAGACCGAGACAGGAAAAAGTAGTAATATTCAAGAAGTTGATCAGTTAATCTCGGCTCTGGATTTGCAACATGTGCAACAGTCAGATAGGAAACTTTTGAGAGGGATTTTACGTAAATTCCCTAGACTGTTTGCAACAGAAGACGATCAGATTGGGCTTCTAGATAGGATCGAGCATGTTTTTCCTACAGGTGACCATCCTCCTATTTACACCCGTCAATGGAGGCTTCCGGAACGGGCGAAGGAAGTAATTAGGGATGAGTGTCAGAAAATGTTGAGACAGGATGTGATAGAGCCTAGTACAGCACCATGGTTGTCGCCAGTGGTGTTGGTACGTAAACCGGATGGTAGCTATAGGTTTTGTGTTGACTACCGAAAGATAAACGAAATTACTAAAGGTGATGTGTATCCTTTGCCACGGATACAAGAAATAATAGATCAGTTTAGGGCAGCCAAATACTTTTCCACTCTGGATGCGAAATCTGCGTATTGGGCCATCCCAGTCGCTGAGAAAGATAGAGAAAAGACCGCCTTCTCTGATGGAGTTCATACTTATCAATTCAAGCGGATGCCTTTCGGGTTAAAGACAGCGCCTTCATCATTTCAGAGGGCAATTAATTATATCCTCAGTCCAGTCTTGGGGAGGCACTCGTTAGCGTATCTGGATGATGTGGTTATCTACTCCCGGACGTTTGATGAGCACTTACGAGATTTGACCGAGACGCTGGCACTGTTAGATAAGGCGGGGTTCAAACTTAACGTGAGTAAGTGCACTCTGGCATCTCAGAAATTCAAGTTTCTGGGATTCCAGGTGAGCACAGATGGTATCCGACCTGACCCCGACTCCTGTCGTGCCATTGCTGACTTGCCTACACCTAAGACAGCAAAGGATGTTCGAAGGTTTCTGGGGGCAGCCGGATATTTCCGTCGCCACACTGAGGGTTTTGCAAGTACAACAGCACCATTAACTGAACTCACTAAGAAAAATGTTAAATTCGTTTGGAAACCGGAGCATGATAACGCTTATGCAAAATTAAAAAGTCAACTCATTACCACCCCAGTCTTGGCAGTACCTGATTTTGATAAGGAGTGGGAAGTACACACTGACGCCAGTGGCATAGCTATTGGTGGGTGCTTAATGCAACGTGATAATGCCAATCTTCCTCACCCAGTAGCATATTTCAGCAGGAAGGTTAAGGGTCCGGAGGTCCGCTATTCTGCAACGGATAGGGAGGCTTTGGCTGTGGTAGAAAGTGTCAGGTACTTTGAACCGTATCTTTTCCAACGACATTTTGTCATTTATACAGATCACAGGGCTTTGACTCATATTTTTAAGAAAAGAACTAAGTGCCCTCGCATGTCCCGTTGGTCTCATGAACTAGCTGCTCACTCATTCCAAATACTTTACAAGCCTGGTCCATCACATGTTGTACCAGACACTTTGAGTAGAAACATTGCTACTATTAACGTAAATCTTAACATTGAAAATATTTCCAGTGAGAAAATGCGAGAATTCCAGATGAACGAACCAAGGTGGAAGGAAATTATTGAACATTTGGAGGGAGGAAAATATCCGTCGAAGAAACGTAATTTAGCAATTCATGATTTTGAAATGAAGGATGGGGTCTTATTTTATGTAAAGGGACAGCAGGATCGTGCAGTTTTTCAGTTGGTTATCCCAGAGGTATTGAAGAAGTCGGCGTTGAAACTCGCACATTCGTCTAAGATTGCAGGTCATCCGGGGATTTTTAAAACTCACATGAAAGTCAAGTCACTCTTTTTCTTCCCCGGTATGTTAACAGAGGTCATTAACTTCGTTAAGTCCTGTGGTCATTGTCAAAAGAGGAAAGGTACCCTTAAGGTACAAGCTCCATTGCAAGAATTCCCAGAAATTTTGGAACCTTTAGATCGGGTGGGGGCTGATCTGATTGATCTGCATCACAGTCATTCAGGAAACCGTTACGTATTGGTGTTGGTAGATCACCTGTCCAGGTACACCACACTGATTGCATTGCCTCAGAAAGATTCACGAACTGTTGCAAAGGCGTTCTTAGATAGGTTTGTCACGGTATTTGGTCCCCCTAAAGTGCTAGTTTCTGACAGAGGTCAGGAATTTAATGGGAATATTTTTAGAGAAGTATGTAAAATTATAGAAACCACTTCAGCATTCACGACGGCTTATCACCCTCAGGCTAACGGCATGACAGAACGGACGAACCGGTCAGTTAAAGATATGCTTGCAATTCTTGCAGAGCATGATGCAAATTCGTGGGACGTCGATGCGAGTGATAGCTCATAGTTTTTACCAGTAAGACGGTAGAATTGTGTTTGTAGACTTAGAATTCTGTTTTCAGTAGAAACGTAGGTGGAAAATTTTCTAAGTCCAGCTTGGGCTAGAATCTGACTTTTTGGCGGAATTCTAATTTTCAGGTTTCGTGTATATCCTAGAGTCAGTATTACTCTCTAGTGCGCGCAAGGGACGTAATTCTGTCCGTAAGCATTAAACAGTGATAATTACATTTTTTTGCCGAATTTAGTTATTTTTCGAGAAAATCGTGTTGTAATTTTGTCAGAGTCCATTTGAGGTGAAAATCTCTGATTTTGACGAAAATTCGAATTAGTGAGTGTTGAAACCGCCCGAAGTGTCAGTATTGTTCTGTATACGTCAGTAAATAATAACGTATTTATATCTGGAAACGAGAAACCCAAATTTTTGTGAATTAAAGGAGTTTTGTGATATTTGGGGTGATAGAAATTTTTTTTCCCTCGGAGTCAGAAAAATTGGCAGAGTCCAGCAATTGAGTAAAAACGCAGTTTTTGATAAAAATTCAATTTTTGGTAAGCATATATAGGTCCTGGGTGTCTATATTAATCGCTAGAGCGGTTTATTAACGTAAAACTAGTTATTTTCCTTCAGAACAAAAATTTTGATTTTTCAGCGTTTAAGCGGAAAAGCGCGGGACTTAGTTTTTTCAGCGTAGCTGGTCCCGCTCCATCAGTCATCAGGGGCCACGCTGCTCACTTCAAGCGCGTTTAGTATTCAAGTACAGTAAATATTCTTTATTAATCCATCACGAGTGCTGCGCGTTAGTTGCGTTATCATTTAAATTGTTTTATATAAATTAGATTCTTTAATTTTTTTAACGTAAAGGACTTAGGTTTCAGCAATAGAACTGCGGGATATTTCACGGTCAGACACGAGTGCGGGGCAGACACTCATTCATTGGATTCACTTCAGCGATTCTCTCGATAAATCGTTGTATTTCCTATTTTGGGAATTTAGTAGTTTTCTCTTAGAAAAGAGTTGTGATTTTTTTTTATTTGTGTAAGATCACGGTTGTAGTGAGTCCGGGTCGAGGGTGTACTATAGGGTAGTTTAGAAGAGACGTGGCACACCAGGAATCACAGAAAATGTTTAACCCAGATAATTACCAGTCAGTGGGGACCAGTGGGAGTGGAAGTGGAAATGTAGAGGACAGCACCTCTTCCGACACCACTGGGGACCACCTAGGTACACCTCATCCGTCACTACAACAACCCCAACCCCATCCTCAATTCCCATACCAACCCCATCCTCAGTTCCCATACCAACCCCATCCTCAGTTCCCATACCAACCCTTCCCCCAACCCCAGGCCACTCCATACCCATTCCAACCCCAGGCCACCCCTTACCCATACCCATTCCAACCCCAGGCCACCCCATACCCATACCCATTCCAACCCCAGGCCACCCCATACCCATACCCATACCCATTCCAGCCCCAGGCCACCCCATACCCACCCCAACCTCAATCCACACCCCAGCCTGAGGTCACCCACACCATACCTCAACCCCAACCTCAATCCACACCCCAACCCGAGGCCACCCACACCATACCTCAACCCCAACCCCAGGCCGCCACAGCTTTAGACAGGCAGATGCGCACGGAGACGCCGGGCACTCAGTTGTCGCCATACGTAGAGGCGTTAAGTAAAGGCGAGGGAGCCAAGCCGAGTAACTGTGGCGCGGGTTCATCAGGCGGGAAGCAGCCCTCAGCTGCAAGTTCGAGCCACCCTGCGCGGGGTACCAACAGAGATCCGCGGAGGTGTTACTCCTGCTGGAAGCGCGGGCATATACAGAGGGATTGCGAAGTCACTCCTACGAAAGCATGAAAGCAGGCTCCTAGTGATGGTAGGCCTACTTTTGAGGTGAAAGTGGAAGGTGTGAGATTGACAGCTTTTGTTGATACAGGAAGCCAGGCGACGGTAATTAAAAAGTCAGCCTTCAGCAATTTTAAGTATGCACGTCTTCAACGTTGCGCAAAGACATTAACAGCAGTCAATGGGGAAAAGATTGAGATCGTAGGTCAAGGTACAGTTAATTTTGAGATTGATGGGGAATTGCAGCCTCACACATGTATGATCGTAGAGAACCTTGATTTTCCTGGTCACATCTTAATGGGAACTGATTTTCTGTCGCGATTTGATTATTCCTTGTCTGCTCAAAAAGGGGCTAGGAACTGCAGGTTGCAGTTGGGACAGACTTCCTACCCAGTGGAGATGATCGACCATCCCCCAGTTGTAGCTTCAATTAAGAGGAAGCTGAAATATAATGCGCACTATCCAAAATTGATTTTTAAGTCTCTTCCAGACACAGTTAAGAGGTCATGCGCATTGCATGCATTAACCAAACAGAGTTGCCCACCACATTCTGTTAAATTTATTAAAGTAGCCGTGGGACGTCACATACAACCAGGTACCACCCTTCAGGTGGCCGGGAGATGTGATAGTTTATTAATTCCTCATCACTTAGTTGTAGTGCTCGATAAAGGTGCACTCATTCCAGTTGTCAATCTTTCACATAAGACTTTTCGCTTCAGGGCAGGTGATAGGGTATCTCAGGGAACCATGGTGGAGGACACAGAAATCTTTCACCATGAGTCAGCTGAGACGCCAGCCGTCACTGCACAATGTAGTGCACTGAATATGTTGAAAACTAAAACACCATCCAAAGTACAATACGAAACGAGAAATGTTGCACAGAATGTAGAGGAAGTAGAAAAATTAATTTCAGCACTTGATTTGCAACATGTTGCACAGGCGGATAGGAAGGCACTGAGAGGAGTTTTACGAAAATTCCCGAAATTGTTTGCGACAGAGGATGACCAGATTGGTCTCCTTGATAAGATCGAGCACACCATTCCAACTGGTGACCATTTGCCTGTGTACACAAGACAGTGGAGGTTGCCGGAACAGGCAAAGAACATTATCAGGGAGGAGTGCCAGAAAATGTTGAGACAGGGCGTGATAGAGCCTAGTACGTCACCGTGGCTCTCTCCTGTTGTGCTAGTTCGGAAACCGGACGGTAGTTATCGTTTCTGTGTTGACTACCGGAAGGTGAACGAACTAACTAAGGGTGATGTGTATCCGTTGCCCCGAATACAGGAGATAATAGATCAATTTGGTGCTGCTAAGTATTTCTCAACTCTTGACGCAAAATCGGCGTATTGGGCGATCCCGGTGGCAGAACAGGATAGGGAAAAAACAGCATTCTCGGATGGTAGGCACACTTATCAATTCCGTAGGATGCCGTTTGGTTTGAAGACAGCGCCTTCGTCGTTTCAGAGGGCCATCAACTTTATCCTTAGTCCGGTACTGGGTAGGCATTCTTTAGCGTACCTGGATGATGTTGTGATATATTCCAGGACGTTTGAGGAACACCTACAGGACTTGACTGAGACTTTGAAGTTGTTAGATCAGGCAGGTTTCAGGCTGAATGTTCAGAAGTGCACCCTGGCGGCTCAGAAATTCAAATTTCTGGGGTTCCAGGTGTGCCCAGACGGTATCCGACCTGACCCAGATTCTTGCCGCGCCATTGCTGACATGCCTACTCCAAGGACAGCAAAGGACGTGCGTAGGTTTCTGGGGGCGGCCGGATATTTTCGTCGTCACATTGAAGGTTTCGCTGGCATTTCAGCACCCCTGACTGATCTGACAAAGAAAAATGCGAAGTTTGTGTGGAAATCAGAACATGACGAGGCCTATCGCAAACTGAAAGACCAACTAATCACGACACCGGTATTGGCTATTCCTGATTTTGAGAAAGAGTGGGAAGTGCACACTGACGCCAGCGGTATAGCTATTGGCGGGTGCTTAATTCAGCGAGACGCAGATAATTTACCCCATCCAGTAGCCTATTTCAGTAGGAAGGTCAAAGGACCTGAAGTTCGTTATTCAGCTACGGATCGGGAGGCACTGGCAGTAGTAGAATCAGTTAGGTATTTCGAGCCTTACCTATTTCAGCGGCATTTTGTAATCTACACAGACCATCGAGCGTTAACACACATATTTAAGAAGCGAACGAAATGCCCACGAATGTCACGCTGGTCTCACGAACTTTCGGCCCACTCATTCCAGATCTTGTACAAGCCTGGTCCAGCACATGTTGTGCCAGATACGCTAAGTAGAAATATAGCGGCAATGCAGATTAATGAAAATATTGAAACCATTCCATCAGATAAAATGAGAGAATACCAGATGAGCGAGCCTAGATGGAAAGAAATTATTGAGTATTTAGAGGGAGGAAAATACCCGAAAAAGAAAAAGAATTTACCTATTCATGATTTTGAAATGAAACAGGGCGTCCTGTATTATGTTAATAGCCAGAATGATAGGGCAGTATTTCAGCTAGTTATTCCGGACGCGTTGCGGTCATCAGCGTTAAAGCTTGCGCATGCTTCAAAAATTGCAGGGCATCCGGGGATCTTTAAAACGCACTTAAAAGCAAAGTCTCTATTTTATTTTCCAGGATTACTTTCTGAGGTAATCAATTTCGTGAAGTCGTGCCCTCGTTGCCAGAGGAGGAAAGGTACCCTTAAGGTACAAGCCCCACTTCAGGAATTTCCTGAAATTCGTGAACCGTTAGATCGTGTGGGGGCCGATCTGATTGATTTACACCACAGTCATTCAGGTAACAGATACGTGTTGGTGCTAGTTGACCATCTGTCTAGATACACTACACTAGTTGCATTACCTCAGAAGGATTCTCGTATGGTTGCAGATGCGTTCTTGCGTAGGTTCGTTACTGTATTCGGACCTCCTAAAGTTTTAGTCTCTGACCGGGGTCAAGAATTCAATGGGAATATATTTAGAGAAGTTTGTAAGATTTTAGAGACAACTTCGGCTTTTACAACGGCCTACCACCCACAAGCAAACGGAATGACGGAACGGACTAATCGTTCAGTCAAGGATATGCTTGCAATCCTTGCTGAACATGATGCAAACACCTGGGATGAACACCTACCCTATGTTCAGTTCGCCTTGAATACTGCCATCCACCAATCAATTAACACCCAACCACTTCATTTGTTTACTGGTAATTCATGCAATTTCCCCTCAGGTCTGCTTAACAGACATAATGTTGCATACGGGGAGGACTATCCTTCAGAGGTCCTTGGAAAAATGAGAAATGTATGGAATATTGCAGCTGAAGCGTCCAAGAAGGCACGGACTCGGTATGCTCATTTTTATGACAAGAAAGTGCGCCCTCTTGAGTTGACGGAAGGAAGCCTCGTATTGAGAGTGAATGAGGCTGCGCCCGCCAATCAGAGCAGGAAACTAGCTCCGAGGTGGCGAGGACCCTATAGAGTAATTAAAAGGGCGGGGCCGGTTAATCTTGTTATAAAAGGAGTGTTCGAGGACCAGATGGAAAGGACAATTCACGTAAATAAATTGAAACATTATCATGCTAGAGAGGAATTAGAACTGCCTTCAGCGGGTCTAGTTCCTGACTCAGCAGTGCTGACTCATGGCTTCACCGACGAGTCAGAAGATGAGGATGACCCTCTGTCATCGCTCATCAGTAGTCAGGTGCAGTCTCGCCACCCTATGGTGACGAGATCTCGCGCTATACAGTAAAGTAACTTCCTTGGTTAGTATAATTTAGTATTCATTAGATTTTCCTGTAAAGGCAATGAGATGTACTATGTCTATACTTGACTCAGGTAGCAACTTTTACCGTGCTCTGGGGTTCCACCTCCACCAAACCCAGAGTATATCTATGCTTCCGCTGTGTTGTGTCTGTCTGTTCCCAGGTCTGATTGGTACACCGACCCAGTTGTTCCAGCCACACGTGAACCCTTGTCTGTAAAGACCGAGGGGGGAGGCACGTTACACAAAGCCCTCCCCCCACCAGACCCAGTAACCCATACATCAGTTACTTTGGGGATGAGTGACTATCCAAGAGTCACCCGGCCGACGCCTCACGTCACTAACGAGGTTGTCAGTGCCAGCGAGCTGTCCACATTATAGCAGTCACCGGAGGTGCCATACAACGCCGGGGTAGCTGTCTCGAGATCACCACTACCCACCTGCTGCGTCATCAAGACTGCAGCCATTCCAGCAGTGTTGGAGGAGAGGTCAAGAAATGGAAAGCACGTAGCAGTACTCAAGAATTTCGCCGGAAGATTAATGATTACGTCATCTGAAGTAACAAGAAAGCGGAAGTAAGGCGGTCACAGGTGGAAGGCACGGTTTCCCTACAGAGTACCGGGACTCGCCAATAGAAGGTCGCAAAATTGTCTCCTTTGGCCTAAAGTCGGCGGTACGAGGGTATACACAGTTGGTGTTTACGGCCTAGTAACCTGGGGACATCAAGAAACGCCTGAGATGACGTGAGCAATGATGGAAGACGAGATTCACCTGTTCTGCAAACAAGCAACCCGCCTCTACGACCTTCTGACACCACTCCTGCTAAGAGACACCGTTGGTACATCCAGTCCTGCTCTGCTGTGGTCATCTGCGCCGTCAAGTTTAACATCAAGAACTGCCGTGTGAACTGTGATTGATACGAAGGCGTGTGGACTGTCGAGAGCAAGATTAATGGCCGAAGTAACAGTATTCTACAGCTGTCACTTGGCACTCCGCTCTACTACACTCTGTCGTCATTCAGGAGTACCGGATGGGAGTACAAGAGGACCAGGTATTGATGTCTACACATGGGGAGAAGCAAGATCGACACCGTCATCGTCAGCGACTACATTCAGCATCTTGCAGCATCGATTTTTTTTTTCTCGTTTACTCAATATGAACAATTGATACAAAACAACAAAGTGGCTCTGAACATCTGTGTAAAGAGCATCTGGACACTTTTGTTTAAATGTTGAAAAACAGAGTTAGAATCAATTCTTTATAAATGTTGAAAAACAGATTTAAAATAATTCTGGTATAATATATGAAAATTTAACTATAAATTGGTCAGTAATCAAAATCGAAGCCCCTGTGTAATTGTCTCAGCCCAGAACAAGCGGTTATGGAAAATTATGTTGTGCTATTTTTTTTCAGAATGTTTGAACACAGGAGAGGCGGACCAATATAAACATTGACACTTCTAGTGAGTGAGAACACTTGGCTGTACAGTCAGCCGTAACCTGTGATATAGTATAGGAATTTTTATTTTTAGATACATGTAATAAACGTTAGGTGTGTTCCTTGATGGGGAGTGGTTAGTACACGGATGTGTACCTGATAGTTCCGTAGTACGCTCCCGGATGACTGAAAGTTCAGTCTGATAATACAACTTTAATGTTTGGTTGAGCACGGTGTGGCCGGCTCTAGAGGACACATGGACTTGGCTAGTGAAGAGCCAAGAGAGTTTAATAGCTAGTTTTTGATGGTAGAGTAGGGACATGTTATTTAGCTATGTCAGTAAGGATAGGATGTATGTTTCCTGATATTAGAGGATTGCTGTCAGTTGACAGCTGAGAAATTTATGAAATATGAACATGTTCATTATGATGTTGGACTATTATTTGTCAAATTTTATTAGTTAGGTTAGCTTTTGTTTGTGGCATGAGTTGAATTGTGGGTTTGGATACTAAACCTCGTGAATTTTAACAAATTAACAAGGTTTACTAAGTGCTTGTGCGGGGGGGGGGTTGTAACAAACTAGGCTGTTGTAAGAATTATCCAGAGTGGTTTATCGACAAAAGAGAATGGGAAGCTGAGCCGCATGGTGACCTGACCCCCAGGGGAATTCGCGGTGGAAATAACCAACGCTTTGTTCATAGCTGCGTATAATGAATCATCCTATAGTATTCAGTAATTTAGAGAAAATTAGCCTTTATTCATTTTGCATTAAAATTGTATTGTATAATAGTACTGGATACAATATCAAGAGTATTCTAATTATTGAGTTTAAGTCACCATCAGTGACGTCACGAATCAGATCTAACTTTTAAGGCGGAGTGACCGGCGGTCATAGGTCAGCAGGGTTGACATGTCTAGTATTTCTCAAAGTTTTAATAACCATTTTTGTGATCGGGAACAGCTCTGCCGTTAGATGTTTGTAATTTAATTCAGTAAAATAATTCAACCAGTCTGGATCAATTAAGTACAACAGAGGTTAATTGTTATAACTTAAACCTTGCTAGTAACTGGGTAGGACTTTGACTAGGCGGAAGGATACAATACTCTGTCTGGGGTAGTCCAGACAAGGAAAAAATCAGTGTGATCTGCCGAGCAGCTGGGAGAGGTCAAAACATCTTACCTCTCCCCAAGACCAGCCCAACACCGAGAGCTGGAAAACATAGAGGTATAGTTGCTATGGTTATGTATAGAAATAGTCTTCTCATTTGCCATTCAGGTCAAGTAGGGAGTGTTAAAGTGATAGGGAGTGAACATTTTTAGATTTTGTTTTAGTTTTCTTTTAATAAATTAAATTTGTTAATATTTTTGCATTTCATTATTTCCATGTGTTTTTATGTGTATACTTGTCCTGGTCACGTGGTCCACACGAGGTAAAGTTGGATTGGGCGCCGATTCTAACATCGAATCATTCCCGTGTAATTAATTCCACACTCAAGTTTCCGAGGTTATAAACTACTAGTGGGGATCAAGCCCCAAGGTTGATTAATTAGCGTGATCGATCCAGACCTCGATCATTGCTCTGTGTTACTGGTCTGGTGGTGGCAGCAGAGGCGACTCTAGGGTTTCGATCAGAGCCTAGGTCACGTCATACTGGGTGTAGAATCCTAAGTCGGTCAATCGTCTTAGGACCACGTGGCGTGGAGTTGGCTTTGGTAAAAGTTTTGGAGTCCCTTGGTAGAGAATAAAAAGTCAGAATACGGGTAGAGGGAGTAGAAGGTAGAGAAGTAGAGAGTGGGAACCAATCCCGTGTTACAGGACGAACAACTCCCCTATTTCCAGTTGGCTCTGAACACTGCCATCCATCGGTCCATTAACACCCAACCCCTTTTGCTGTTCACAGGGCATTCATGTAATTTCCCGTCAGGTCTGCTTAACAGACATAATATTGTATATGGGGAAGATTACCAATCAGAAGTTTTAAATAAGATGAAAAATGCATGGAGAATTGCAGCTAGGGCTTCCAAGACAGCACGAGACCGCTATGCTCAGCATTATGACAAGAAGGTACGACCTCTTGAGTTGAAAGTCGGGAGTCTTGTGTTGAGAGTTAATGAGGCGGCTCCTGCCAATCAGAGTAGGAAACTTGCACCTAGATGGCGGGGCCCTTACCGGGTAATTGAAAGAAAAGGTCCGGTTAATTTTGTTATTAAAGGTATTTTTGAAGACCAAGTTGAGAGAACGATTCACATTAATAAATTAAAACCTTATCACGCGAGGGAGGAACTAGAGCTGCCTTCAGCAAGTCTAATTCCTGACCTGTCTAATGATCCAAGTGCTGAGTCAGATGATGAGGATGACCCTCTGTCAGATCTCATCAGTAGTCAAGTTCAATCTTGTCACCCTATGGTAACAAGGTCGCGAGCTGTACAGTAAATTGTTAATGATCTCCCCTAGTCAGGTTTAGTAATTTCATAATAATTATCCTGTAGAGGCACTGGTGTGTATTTACTGATGTACATGGCTCAGGTAGCATGCTTGCCTTGCTCTGGGGTTTCCAACTACCTATACCTCAGAGTAATATCCATGCTTCCGCCATTTGTTGTTGTCTGTCTTTCTCAGGTCTGATGGTACACCAGTTCCAGCCTCCCAGTCACACGTGAACCAAGGATCGAGATCAGCAGGTCTGGGGATGACCCACCTGGCTGATAAGATCGGGGTCTGAGGCACGTTACATAAAGTCCTCCCCCTTGTACCCGGTAACTCGTCAATTGGTTATCCGGAAGGGGTGACTGGCGTACAGTCACCCGGCCGACACCTCACGTCACTAACGAGGTTGTCCCAGTCCAGCCATGCTGTCTTCACGGAGCAGAGTCCAGTCACCATCACAACCGTGGGCTAGCTGTCTCAAGGTCACCAACCAAGCCCACCAGCCGCGTAGTCAAGACTGCGGGAAAACCGGAAGTGGAAGACGAGTGGTCTACGAAGAAGAACGCTAATTGCAAGGACATGTCAGCTCCCTCAAAACCTGCGGTTGCGTCGTCTGTGGAAACCAAGATGCAACGCGGTGGTCTCAGGTACGAACAACACTACCCCTACAGAGTGCTTGCGGAATCGCCAGATGAGGTACAATCCTGTACCTCGGCCCAAGTTCAGCTGCACGTGGGGTTGCACGGAAGGTGTACCCGCCCAGTAGTACCGGGATAACAAGTAAACGCCGGTAGATGACGTCGCCCAGGAGCTGAGGCAGGGCCCACCTGTCCTGTCACCATGCCATCCTCTTCAACGCCACTCGAACCCCACTACCAACGCGAGACATCGTGATACGTCGAAGTTGTGCTCTACTGTGGCAGCCATGGTTAACAACAATCCATCAAGATTGCTTGGGGAGCGATAAGAAGAAGTGAACCCGGGTTCCTGTTAGCGGGGTCCACCTGAGCTGACAGCCGCCAGCTGTCACTCAAGTCAGTTGCGGGTAGTACGAGACCCCCTGTACTGTCCGCAGTTGGCCGAGGCCGGAAATGGAACTTCCAGACGACCAGGATCTTCAAGCAACATGAGGTAGTCGCCGGAATCTACAGCAACCAAATGTCACCAGGAACGAACGAGAGAAAATATTTATAGAAAAGTTTCATATACAAATAAACGCTATTAATATAGTAAACTGTGGTAACTCGGAACAATTCAACTTTTAATTTTCCATCTGATAGTAAGCACCTATATACCTTCGGAAAGTTCTCTGGAACAGTATTAAATGTTGAAAACTAGAACTAGTGAAATCGAGAAATAAATCTAGAAAGTGAACATTAGAAAATGACCCTGTCTCTAGATAAGTTGTATGAGTGAACTGGTTTGAGAACCACCTAGTAGGGTCTCTAGAAACGTTGATCAGTGGGGAACTTTATCTAGATTTTTCTAGATCCTAGATACTGATAGTTATACATATATTTTTTTTAATTTTTTTTTTGTGGTTTACTGAACAATAAGGGTGTGGTACACAGTCTGACAAATGTGTTCACCCGCTGTTGTTGTGGACTTGAATATGAACTCCGGGATATTAGGAGTTTGAGGAACTTATATCCAGGGTGTTGTTGTTGGTTAAGAGACATGTCTGTGGACATTGAATTTTTTTTAATAATATAAAAATATTTTTGTGTATTCTCTTTAGATTTTAAGATTGGGATGCGCTGTGGTGGACAGTTGCCACAGGTGTGGAGTGGAACACTAGGTCCCTGAGAGGTAGTGTTCTTCTATTTTGATATAATTTTATAATTTTGTTATTTTTTTCAATGACATTGATTTTTTTTTAATGTTTTGTGTGATGTGTTTGATCTTTATTCCGGGTGGAATACTGGGATAGCTGAAGGCTATCAGCTGATTTTAGCTAGTTAGTAATTGTTAGGTTGGGATTTCTCCAGTTATGTGTTGCTATATCAAGACAGATATAGGATGTTTTGTCTTCCAGGTAGTTGGAAGGGTATGGGGCTGCATCCAAGTTGGACAGTCAGGATTATAGGGACGGTCTCTGTCCTTATGTTTTATGTATTATTACTGTTGTGTTGATAGGTATAAATACATGCTGGGGCACACCTTTTGGGTGTGCCATTATTGTTGTTGAAGTATTGTATGGAATTAGTTAGGATTAGATAATTTCTTTTGTTTTGAGGCATTGGTTTAATATAGTGTTGGGTTAAAAATGTTGTTTTTGGAGTTAATGGTTAAGGTGGGGCAGGATTTCTGGATAAGAAAAGTGTGTGTAACTTGCTTTACACACAAATTTCTTAATTTCCGAGGAGGGGGAGTTGTAATGATCTGGGGCTCAGCTCATTAGTTCTCCCTTCTCCCCTCCTTTCCTTCTCCTTCTCCCCTCCTTTCCTTCTCCCTCTCCCCTCCTTCCTTCTCCCCTCCCCTTGGCCGTCATTCGTCTCCTCCTCTTCCCCCCCCCTGTCGCCCATTTGTCAGGGTCAAGAGGTTGACCTGAGGGTAGGGTGGTCTTGGATACCTTGGCTTCTCCCACTCAACTTCCCCCTCTCATTCCCTCTCTTTCCCTCTCATTCCCTCTCTTTCCCTCTCATAACCGGCCCCTTCCCCATACCAGGCAGAGTCAAATGTCCCTAGTCGTATCTTAGAGGAGACAGGCTTGAACATAAATTATCAGTTTGTAAACATTGCTCGCAGGTGTACTGGGGCCCCATAGAGGCGCCTTGTCTCCCTTCTCATAGCTGGGGAGAGCTGACTCAATCTTCAGGAATTCATGTAGCTTTCCATGGCAGATCAGTGAAGGTGATTGGCCTGAGATAAGGGCCAAGTCCTTATTGGCCCTAGAGAGCCAGACCTCAGGCCTACGTGTTAAATGGTTGGCCATTGCCAAAAATATGGGTGGAGCCCTGGGGCTGTATTAGATGGGGGAGGAGTAATCCTTCCCAGCAATAAGTTGGTAAAACCAAATTTCATCAGTGTGTCTTGGGAGTGTATTAGGAACAGGGCCGCAAGCCGTATCCTCGGGGCTGAGGGCAGCCATCAACATCGTGGCCGTAGTGCGGGTATTTAAGGTATAGTAGCACTTGAGTTTCGTGCCCTCAATAAATATCCATCGTGCCTCTAGGGAAATAGAATAGGTTATGTGTTCAAATTGTCTTAATTTACATGTTTCATAAAATAAATTGTATAGCTTGTCCAGTGGTATTCACTTAACTCCCCTTTGATATATTTTGTTACTTTGTCATTTTTAGGTGTTGTATTGGAAGCCCCCAGGTTCTCCTACAATTAATCGATACTAAAGTTGCCCTTGGATTTAAATTAGTAACGTAAATTACACAAACTAATTTTCCAAAATTTATTTCTGAAAGTCATATTACCCGGAGTCCCATGGTTACTGATTCCTTGCCTTCCTGGGGGATCGGTGATCGACACATTCAGGTATGGTTGGTCGGGAAGGTGGTGGCAGTGCAAATGTGTTTTGTTATTTTTTTAACTAATAACCCTTGTCCTTGGTGTATCTTCCTCATTTAATATTCCTCTTACATACGGGGAAGTCCAGTGAGGGGTCATGCTGGACTGTAACAGTGTTAAGCTGGGGTATTGAGTGTAGAGAGACAGAGATGTACAACAGAGAGCGTATATTACGATCACGAGAGATAACAAGATAAAAGGATTTATACTGGGGAACATCGGGTTATTACAATAGAGGCCGCGGTTATTACGACGGGGTAAAGCGGTCATGACAATATCTTCATAACCTCTTTACCGATTGCTTTGAAATTTTGACACAACGTTGCATGCAAATAGGCGCGTGTTTTTATAAACCTACTACATACATGCCTAACTTCTGACAGGAAAAAACTATTTTTTTTAAATAACAGCTGCATGTGTTGGACATCAGAGCAACACATGCTGTAATCTCCGAAAGTTCTTCACCAATTGCTTTGAAATTTTGACAGAACGTTCCATTCAAATACGCACGTGTTTCTATATACCTACTATAAAGATGCTACACCTGTAACAGGTAAGAACATGCATTTCTTGAAAAACCGCACCATCTGTTGCACGTAAGAACAACTCACGTTTACTAAATATGTTACGATTCCATTTCACTGTTTATGATTTCATTGATAAATAGAAATTTCATAGAATTCGATTTATTTTCATTTTGATCTAATTATTTTGTGTGACATTACATTGGAAGTGAGCTGTGTTGATTACCACACCGTTCATTTCGTGAGTATAGTTTATTTTTTTATTTTTTCATTGTTTTTCATTTCATTTTTTTATCTTTTTTTATATTTCAGTGATGGGAACATTAGATCATTTGATGTTTCCAATTTTCTGATGGGAACATCAGATCATTTGGGAATGCATTGGACGAGGGAGAGAGGAATGGTGGAGAGAACGAGGGGACGGGAGTGGGGCATGGAGGGGAGGATGAGGGGATCAGGGAGGGGGTAATAGTAGGGAGGTCGACGGGACGGGGGGAGTTGGGAATGGTGGGGACGAAGGAGTCAATGGAGTGGATAACGGTGGGGAGGACAAGGGGATTGGGCAGTAGGGGACTGTGAGGAGGATGAGGAAGGGAGGAATAGTAGGAAGGACGAGGGGACAGGGGAGTGGGAGATGGTGGAGAGGACGAGGGGACGGCGGAGTAGGGAATGGTTAGGAGGATGAAGGGATGGTTGAGTGGGGGATTGCGGGGGAGTAACAAAGGGACGGGAGAGGGGGAATGGTTGGGAGAAGTGGGAGACAGGAATGTTGCTGTGACCGGGTACAGCAAGTAAATTAATATAATAGGTTACAAGATTACTGTACAGCTAAAATGGATAAGTATAATATAGGACACAGCTTAGCTGTTAATGAAGATATGTTTGGTTATCCTGTCGTGCACGTGTCCTGGTCGTGTGAGCTGCGTTGTCTTGTGTTCCAGCAAGTATGGCATCCGTACAGTCCCACACAGATGCTAACAACTTGGTCTGATTTCTTCCACCCTAAAAATGCACCTGTGGAGTAACTACAGTGTACTAAACTGTATCCACAAAGGCAACACATAGATAGCTACACAAAGGCCATACATCAATATAATTTCAATGTTCGATGTTATATAACAAGGAAAGGTTGAGAAATTTGAGAAACAAAGCTTTCCATGGGTTTGGTGTTTGCCAGCCTTATAACCAAGTTGAATTTAAATGAATGAATGAACAGGGGCGAATAGCTAAGGATTGGGGCCCAGTCAATTATCCATGGTCAGGATTCGAACCTAAATGAAGTAATGCGAAGCACAGGGCAATATTTCTACCGCTACGCCACCATGGACGTCGCTATTCCACACATAATCTTGAAAACGGGCTAACTCCATAATTTAGCAAGTATCATTTTGTTCCTCTTACAGCTGCCATCATATTTATCTTGGTGCAGTGATGATTAGTGTTCTCCCTCCGTTGCTGCAGATGGGTGTCGAGTCTGGCCGTGGACGGCGTCATAGACGACAACAGCATGTACCACTCGGACATCTACCTGGTGTACCCCTGGTGGGTGGTGGACCTGGCTGCCAACTTCACTATCACCGAGATACAGATATTCTCCAGGACTGACTGCTGCTCTGCCAGACTCCACAACGTTGAGGTTAGCATTTCTTCGTGATCACAAAGATTTTTGTGCATCCATTAGAGTTAAATGTATTTTAAATGATGAAACAAATATCAGTGGAGGTTCTAGCTATAAAGTTTAGACAGACGAGAAAGTAAAGCTTTATACTAGGGATATTTAATACTGGGAGGCAGAAATCCTATACGCAGTTGGAGCCATTTCCTATATACAGTATACCGAATTACACCAGCACATTATATATATATATATATATATATATATATATATATATATATATATATATATATATATATATATATATATATATATATATATATATATACCATCACGACCGGACCATCCATCATACCATCCATCATATATATATGTATATATATATACATACCATCACGACCGGACATAATGAGGTGATAGCCGAAGCTATTTGAACCACCCCACCGCCGGCACTCGGATGGTAATCTTGGGCATAGCATTTTACCAAATCACCTTCGGCTATCACCTCATTATGTCCGGTCGTGATGGTCAAGTGGATTAAGGCGTCTTGTACATACCTGTTGCGTTGCTCCTGGGAGTATGGGTTCGAGTCACTTCTGGGGTGTGAGTTTTCAGTTGCATATTGTCCTGGGGACCATTCAGGCTTGTTCGCATTTGTGTTCCTCACGTGTGCCCCAAAGAATGAGGTGATTTGGTAAAATGCTATGCCCAAGATTACCATCCGAGTGCCGGCGGTGGGGTGGTTCAAATAGCTTCGGCTATCACCTCATTATGTCCGGTCGTGATGGTCAAGTGGATTAAGACGTCTTGTACATACCAGTTGCGTTGCTCCTTGGAGTATGGGTTCGAGTCACTTCTGGGGTGTGAGTTTTCAGTTGCATATTGTCCTGGGGACCATTCAGGCTTGTTCGCATTTGTGTTCCTCACGTGTGCCCCAAAGAATGAGGTGATTTGGTAAAATGCTATGCCCAAGATTACCATCCGAGTGCCGGCGGTGGGGTGGTTCAAATAGCTTCGGCTATCACCTCATTATGTCCGGTCGTGATGGTCAAGTGGATTAAGACGTCTTGTACATACCAGTTGCGTTGCTCCTTGGAGTATGGGTTCGAGTCACTTCTGGGGTGTGAGTTTTCAGTTGCATATTGTCCTGGGGACCATTCAAGCTTGTTCGCATTTGTGTTCCTCACGTGTGCCCCAAAGAATGAGGTGATTTGGTAAAATGCTATGCTCAAGATTACCATCCGAGTGCCGGCGGTGGGGTGGTTCAAATAGCTTCGGCTATCACCTCATTATGTCCGGTCGTGATGGTCAAGTGGATTAAGGCGTCTTGTACATACCAGTTGCGTTGCTCCTGGGAGTATGGGTTCGAGTCACTTCTGGGGTGTGAGTTTTCAGTTGCATATTGTCCTGGGGACCATTCAGGCTTGTTCGCATTTGTGTTCCTCACGTGTGCCCCAAAGAATGAGGTGATTTGGTAAAATGCTATGCCCAAGATTACCATCCGAGTGCCGGCGGTGGGGTGGTTCAAATAGCTTCGGCTATCACCTCATTACGTCCGGTAGTGATGGTCAAGTGGATTAAGGCGTCTTGTACATACCAGTTGCGTTGCTCCTGGGAGTATGGGTTCGAGTCACTTCTGGGGTGTGAGTTTTCAGTTGCATATTGTCCTGGGGACCATTCAGGCTTGTTCGCATTTGTGTTCCTCACGTGTGCCCCAAAGAATGAGGTGATTTGGTAAAATGCTATGCCCAAGATTACCATCCGAGTGCCGGCGGTGGGGTGGTTCAAATAGCTTCGGCTATCACCTCATTATGTCCGGTCGTGATGGTCAAGTGGATTAAGGCGTCTTGTACATACCAGTTGCGTTGCTCCTGGGAGTATGGGTTCGATTCACTTCTGGGGTGTGAGTTTTCAGTTGCATATTGTCCTGGGGACCATTCAGGCTTGTTTGCATTTGTGTTCCTCACGTGTGCCCCAAAGAATGAGGTGATTTGGTAAAATGCTATGCCCAAGATTACCATCCGAGTGCCGGCGGTGGGGTGGTTCAAATAGCTTCGGCTATCACCTCATTATGTCCGGTCGTGATGGTCAAGTGGATTAAGGCGTCTTGTACATACCAGTTGCGTTGCTCCTGGGAGTATGGGTTCGAGTCACTTCTGGGGTGTGAGTTTTCAGTTGCATATTGTCCTGGGGACCATTCAGGCTTGTTCGCATTTGTGTTCCTCACATGTGCCCCAAAGAATGAGGTGATTTGGTAAAATGCTATGCCCAAGATTACCATCCGAGTGCCGGCGGTAGGGTGGTTCAAATAGCTTCTGCTATCACCTCATTATGTCCGGTCGTGATGGTCAAGTGGATTAAGGCGTCTTGTACATACCAGTTGCGTTGCTCCTGGGAGTATGGGTTCGAGTCACTTCTGGGGTGTGAGTTTTCAGTTGCATATTGTCCTGGGGACCATTCAAGCTTGTTCGCATTTGTGTTCCTCACGTGTGCCCCAAAGAATGAGGTGATTTGGTAAAATGCTATGCTCAAGATTACCATCCGAGTGCCGGCGGTGGGGTGGTTCAAATAGCTTCTGCTATCACCTTATTATGTCCGGTCTTGATGGTCAAGTGGATTAAGGCGTCTTGTACATACCAGTTGCGTTGCTCCTGGGAGTATGGGTTCGAGTCACTTCTGGGGTGTGAGTTTTCAGTTGCATATTGTCCTGGGGACCATTCAGGCTTGTTCGCATTTGTGTTCCTCACGTGTGCCCCAAAGAATGAGGTGATTTGGTAAAATGCTATGCCCAAGATTACCATCCGAGTGCCGGCGGTGGGGTGGTTCAAATAGCTTCGGCTATCACCTCATTACGTCCGGTAGTGATGGTCAAGTGGATTAAGGCGTCTTGTACATACCAGTTGCGTTGCTCCTGGGAGTATGGGTTCGAGTCACTTCTGGGGTGTGAGTTTTCAGTTATATATATATATATATATATATATATATATATATATATATATATATATATATATATATATATATATATATATATATATATATATATACATATATATATATATATATATATATATATATATATATTAGTATATTTTGGTAGCAGTCTTTCCTGTAGACATATATTATTAAATATGACCGAAAAAGTAAGATTAATAATTCTAACACGAATTTTCTCAATCTTTCGTACATTACGCTTCACTGTTGGAGGTAAATCAAAAATCACTTCTCCAAAATTCATTTTTATTTCTAGTCTGACGCGACACGGGCGCGTTTCGTAAAACTTATTACATTTTCAAAGACTTCACAAATACACAACTGACGTATCTCTGATTTTATATCTACATTTGAGTGAGGTGGGAGGGGTGATGTGGCATTAACACAAGACAGAACAAGAGGGGATATTAATAGGGTATTAAAAGTATCAACACAAGACAGAACAGAAACAATGGGTATTGAATAGAAGTGTTTGTAGAAAGCCTATTGGTCCATATTTCTTGATGCTTCTATATTGGAGCGGAGTCTTGAGGTGGGTAGAATATAGTTGTGCAATAATTGGCTGTTGATTGCTGGTGTTGACTTCTTGATGTGTAGTGCCTCGCAAACGTCAAGCCGCCTGCTATCGCTGTATCTATCGATGATTTCTGTGTTGTTTACTAGGATTTCTCTGGCGATGGTTTGGTTATGGGAAGAGATTATATGTTCCTTAATGGAGCCCTGTTGCTTATGCATCGTTAAACGCCTAGAAAGAGATGTTGTTGTCTTGCCTATATACTGGGTTTTTTGGAGCTTACAGTCCCCAAGTGGGCATTTGAAGGCATAGACGACGTTAGTCTCTTTTAAAGCGTTCTGTTTTGTGTCTGGAGAGTTTCTCATGAGTAGGCTGGCCGTTTTTCTGGTTTTATAGTAAATCGTCAGTTGTATCCTCTGATTTTTGTCTGTAGGGATAACGTTTTTATTAACAATATCTTTCAGGACCCTTTCCTCCGTTTTATGAGCTGTGGAAAAGAAGTTCCTGTAAAATAGTCTAATAGGGGGAATAGGTGTTGTATTAGTTGTCTCTTCAGAGGTTGCATGGCTTTTCACTTTCCTTCTTATGATGTCTTCGATGAAACCATTGGAGAAGCCGTTATTGACTAGGACCTGCCTTACCCTACAGAGTTCTTCGTCGACTTGCTTCCATTCTGAGCTGTGGCTGAGAGCACGGTCGACGTATGCGTTAACAACACTCCTCTTGTACCTGTCAGGGCAGTCGCTGTTGGCATTTAGGCACATTCCTATGTTTGTTTCCTTAGTGTAGACTGCAGTGTGGAAACCTCCGCCCTTTTCCATGACTGTTACATCTAGAAAAGGCAGCTTCCCATCCTTTTCCGTCTCGTAAGTGAAACGCAGCACGGAACTCTGCTCAAATGCCTCCTTCAGCTCCTGCAGATGTCTGACATCAGGTACCTGTTTAAAAATGTCGTCAACATACCTGCAGTATATGGCCGGTTTCAAGTTCATGTCGACTAAGACTTTTTGCTCGATGGTACCCATGTAGAAGTTTGCAAACAGGACACCTAGGGGAGAACCCATGGCGACCCCATCTACTTGCTTATACATGTGCCCATCCGGGCTCAAGAAGGGTGCCTCTTTAGTACAAGCTTGGAGTAGTTTCCTCAGAATACTTTCTGGCATGTCAAGAGGAGTACAGGCTGGATCACGATACACTCTGTCGGCTATCATTCCGATTGTCTCGTCCACAGGTACGTTGGTAAACAGCGATTCTACGTCCAACGAGGCTCTTATCCCTGTGGCCCGTGTGCCCCGCAGTAAGTCCACAAATTCCTTTGGAGACTTCAGGCTGAAGGCGCAAGGAACATAAGGAGTCAGCAGGCCGTTGAGTCGCTTCGCCAGTCTGTACGTGGGTGTGGGTATCTGGCTAATGATTGGCCGAAGTGGGTTTCCAGGCTTGTGCGTCTTGACATTTCCATACGCATATCCAGGTTTATATTCCCCAATGATCTTTGGCAGGTGGAGTCCGGATTTCTTGGCGTTCACAGTTTCGATCAGTTTGTTGACCTTTGCTTTTAATTCGGCTGTAGTGTCCTTCGTTACCCTTTGGAACTTAGTTTGGTCAGAGAGTATGATGTTCATTTTCGCCAGATATTCGTCTTTTTTAAGAATGACATATATTGGCGACTTGTCACCTCTCCTGACAACTATCTCCTTGTTCTCGCGAAGGCTTTTAGCTGCCGCTTTAAGCTCGGGGGACAGTATGGTGCTTCTGTAGTTGCCTCGATCCTTTCCTCCTTCTGCAATAAGTTCTGCTTGTAAGGTATCAATATATGTCATTCTTAAAAAAGACGAATATCTGGCGAAAATGAACATCATACTCTCTGACCAAACTAAGTTCCAAAGGGTAACGAAGGACACTACAGCCGAATTAAAAGCAAAGGTCAACAAACTGATCGAAACTGTGAACGCCAAGAAATCCGGACTCCACCTGCCAAAGATCATTGGGGAATATAAACCTGGATATGCGTATGGAAATGTCAAGACGCACAAGCCTGGAAACCCACTTCGGCCAATCATTAGCCAGATACCCACACCCACGTACAGACTGGCGAAGCGACTCAACGGCCTGCTGACTCCTTATGTTCCTTGCGCCTTCAGCCTGAAGTCTCCAAAGGAATTTGTGGACTTACTGCGGGGCACACGGGCCACAGGGATAAGAGCCTCGTTGGACGTAGAATCGCTGTTTACCAACGTACCTGTGGACGAGACAATCGGAATGATAGCCGACAGAGTGTATCGTGATCCAGCCTGTACTCCTCTTGACATGCCAGAAAGTATTCTGAGGAAACTACTCCAAGCTTGTACTAAAGAGGCACCCTTCTTGAGCCCGGATGGGCACATGTATAAGCAAGTAGATGGGGTCGCCATGGGTTCTCCCCTAGGTGTCCTGTTTGCAAACTTCTACATGGGTACCATCGAGCAAAAAGTCTTAGTCGACATGAACTTGAAACCGGCCATATACTGCAGGTATGTTGACGACATTTTTACACAGGTACCTGATGTCAGACATCTGCAGGAGCTGAAGGAGGCATTTGAGCAGAGTTCCGTGCTGCGTTTCACTTACGAGACGGAAAAGGATGGGAAGCTGCCTTTTCTAGATGTAACAGTCATGGAAAAGGGCGGAGGTTTCCACACTGCAGTCTACACTAAGGAAACAAACATAGGAATGTGCCTAAATGCCAACAGCGACTGCCCTGACAGGTACAAGAGGAGTGTTGTTAACGCATACGTCGACCGTGCTCTCAGCCACAGCTCAGAATGGAAGCAAGTCGACGAAGAACTCTGTAGGGTAAGGCAGGTCCTAGTCAATAACGGCTTCTCCAATGGTTTCATCGAAGACATCATAAGAAGGAAAGTGAAAAGCCATGCAACCTCTGAAGAGACAACTAATACAACACCTATACCCCCTATTAGACTATTTTACAGGAACTTCTTTTCCACAGCTCATAAAACGGAGGAAAGGGTCCTGAAAGATATTGTTAATAGAAACGTTATCCCTACAGACAAAAATCAGAGGATACAACTGACGATTTACTATAAAACCAGAAAAACGGCCAGCCTACTCATGAGAAACTCTCCAGACACAAAACAGAACGCTTTAAAAGAGACTAACGTCGTCTATGCCTTCAAATGCCCACTTGGGGACTGTAAGCTCCAAAAAACCCAGTATATAGGCAAGACAACAACATCTCTTTCTAGGCGTTTAACGATGCATAAGCAACAGGGCTCCATTAAGGAACATATAATCTCTTCCCATAACCAAACCATCGCCAGAGAAATCCTAGTAAACAACACAGAAATCATCGATAGATACAGCGATAGCAGGCGGCTTGACGTTTGCGAGGCACTACACATCAAGAAGTCAACACCAGCAATCAACAGCCAATTATTGCACAACTATATTCTACCCACCTCAAGACTCCGCTCCAATATAGAAGCATCAAGAAATATGGACCAATAGGCTTTCTACAAACACTTCTATTCAATACCCATTGTTTCTGTTCTGTCTTGTGTTGATACTTTTAATACCCTATTAATATCCCCTCTTGTTCTGTCTTGTGTTAATGCCACATCACCCCTCCCACCTCACTCAAATGTAGATATAAAATCAGAGATACGTCAGTTGTGTATTTGTGAAGTCTTTGAAAATGTAATAAGTTTTACGAAACGCGCCCGTGTCGCGTCAGACTAGAAATAAAAATGAATTTTGGAGAAGTGATTTTTGATTTACCTCCAACAGTGAAGCGTAATGTACGAAAGATTGAGAAAATTCGTGTTAGAATTATTAATCTTACTTTTTCGGTCATATTTAATAATATATATATATATATATATATATATATATATATATATATATATATATATATATATATATATATATATATATATATATATATATATATATATATATATATATATATATATGTCGTACCTAGTAGCCAGAACGCACTTCTCAGCCTACTATGCAAGGCCCGATTTGCCTAATAAGCCAAGTTTTCATGAATTAATGTTTTTTCGACAACCTAACCTACCTAACCTAACCTAACCTTACTTTTTCGGCTACCTAACCTAGCCTAACCTATAAAGATAGGTTAGGTTAGGTTAGGTAGGGTTGGTTAGGTTCGGTCATATATCTACGTTAATTTTAACTGCAATAAAAAAAAAAATTGACCTCATAAATATTGAAATGGGTAGCTTTATCATTTCATAAGAAAAAAATTAGAGAAAATGTATTATTTCAGAAAAACTTGGCTTATTAGGCAAATCGGGCCTTGCATAGTAGGCCGAAAAGTGCATTCTGGCTACTAGGTACGACATATATATATATATATATATATATATATATATATATATATATATATATATATATATATATATATATATATATATATATATATATGTCGTACCTAGTAGCCAGAACGCACCTGTCAGTCTACTATGCAAGGCCAAATTTGCCTAATAAGCCAAGTTTTCCTGAATTAATATATTTTCTCAATTTTTTTTCTTATGAAAAGATAAAGCTACCCATTTCATTATGTATGAGGTCAATTTTTTTTTATTGTAGTTAAAATTAACGTAGATATATGACCGAACCTAACCAACCCTACCTAACCTAACCTAACCTATCTTTATAGGTTAGGCTAGGTTAGGTAGCCAAAAAAGTTAGGTTAGGTTAGGTTAGGTAGGTTAGGTCGTCGAAAAACAATTAATTCATGAAAACGTGGCTTATTAGGCAAATCGGGCCTTGCATAGTAGGCTGAGAAGTGCGTTCTGGCTACTAGGTACGACATATATATATATATATATATATATATATAAGCCTATACTTGCATAAACCACAAGTGAAGATTAATAATCTTTGGACAACACCCACCAGTGGGACTCGAACCCAGAAAGCACAACTACCTTCCAGTAGCTGCCATAACTAGTATGCTTTAACCCACTACACCATCAGACCCTACAAAAGAAGTAGAAAGTTCGAGATATATATACATCCCAAACATCTCCACTTCCCGAGGGCACCAGATGAGTGTGGGGTCAGTCTGCATTTTTCGTCAAGCCACTGTCAATGTGAGAGAACTCGTGTCCAGCTTATAAGCCTATACTTGCATAAACCACAAGTGAAGATTAATAATCTTTGGACAACACCCACCAGTGGGACTCGAACCCAGAAAGCACAACTACCTTCCAGTAGCTGCCATAACTAGTATGCTTTAACCCACTACACCATCAGACCCTACAAAAGAAGTAGAGAGTTCGAGATATATATACATCCCAAACATCTCCACTTCCCGAGGGCACCAGATGAGTGTGGGGTCAGTCTGCATTTTTCGTCAAGCCACTGTCAATGTGAGAGAACTCGTGTCCAGCTTATAAGCCTATACTTGCATAAACCACAAGTGAAGATTAATAATCTTTGGACAACACCCACCAGTGGGACTCGAACCCAGAATGCACAACTACCTTCCAGTAGCTGCCATAACTAGTATGCTTTAACCCACTACACCATCAGACCCTACAAAAGAAGTATAGAGTTCGAGATATATATACATCCCAAACATCTCCACTTCCCGAGGGCACCAGATGAGTGTGGGGTCAGTCTGCATTTTTCGTCAAGCCACTGTCCATGTGAGAGAACTCGTGTCCAGCTTATAAGCCTATACTTGCATAAACCACAAGTGAAGATTAATAATCTTTGGACAACACCCACCAGTGGGACTCGAACCCAGAAAGCACAACTACCTTCCAGTAGCTGCCATAACTAGTATGCTTTAACCCACTACACCATCAGACCCTACAAAAGAAGTAGAGAGTTCGAGATATATATACATCCCAAACATCTCCACTTCCCGAGGGCACCAGATGAGTGTGGGGTCAGTCTGCATTTTTCGTCAAGCGACTGTCAATGTGAGAGAACTCGTGTCCAGCTTATAGGTCTATACTTGCATAAACCACAAGTGAAGATTAATAACCTTTGGACAACACCCACCAGTGGGACTCGAACCCAGAAAGAACAACTACCTTCCTGTAGCTGCCATAACTAGTATGCTTTAACCCACTACACCATCAGACCCTACAAAAGAAGTAGAGAGTTCGAGATATATATACATCCCAAATATCTCCACTTCCCGAGGGCACCAGATGAGTGTGGGGTCAGTCTGCATTTTTCGTCAAGCCACTGTCAATGTGAGAGAACTCGTGTCCAGCTTATAAGCCTATACTTGCATAAACCACAAGTAAAGATTAATAATCTTTGGACAACACCCACCAGTGGGACTCGAACCCAGAAAGCACAACTACCTTCCAGTAGCTGCCATAACTAGTATGCTTTAACCCACTACACCATCAGACCCTACAAAAGAAGTAGAGAGTTCGAGATATATATACATCCCAAACATCTCCACTTCCCGAGGGCACCAGATGAGTGTGGGGTGAGACACTCGGCGCCTGGGGTAAAAGTGCTACCAATTTTTTGAAGGAACTGGGTTCTAGTCTCATTGAAACAACAAGGGACCCAAGAGCTGCAAGCTTTCTTTTCCAGCGCCTCAGTGTGGCGATACAGAGGGGAAATGCGCACTGCATCCTGGGTTCCTGCCCTCCATCTGAGGAGCTGGAGGAACTCGACAACCTATGATAACCATCTTTGTAACCCATCTGTAACCCCTTTTTTGTAACACAGTTCAAATAAAGTAAATATATATGTGTACATACAAAAGAATGGGTTGGTAGGAGAAGATAATATTAGTGTTCAGTGAGAAACCACAAGGTCTCCTCTGAATACTTTTTATTTTCTTCTCCGAGGCTATGGGTCCCCACATTGGCACCAGAGGTGGTACCCTCACATATAAATAAATAAATAAATATATATATATATATATATATATATATATATATATATATATATATATATATATATATATATATATATATATATATATAATGCACAGACTACCCTATTCCAGAAGCTGAAGTTTATAACTTTTTAGACACTCAACCCACCAGGGGACTCGAACACTGGCCAACAAGGTGGCAGTTGCATGCTGTATCCACTACACTATACTTCAAAGCCATTAAGAGAGGTAGGAATTCTGGGGTATTTAACCAACCAGAACTCCAATCCTCCCAGGCAATGAGATAGTGTGGGACCTCGGATGCTCTTTCATCGGTTCCTGTTATATGGGAAAACTCAGTGCCAAATGCTTAATGCACAGACTACCCTATTCCAGTAGCTGAAGTTTATAACTTTTTAGACACTCAACCCACCAGGGGACTTCCCACACTATCTCATTGCCTGGGAGAGGATTGGAGTTCTGGTTGGTTAAATACCCCAGAATTCCTACCTCTCTTAATGGCTTTGAAGTATAGTGTAGTGGATACAGCATGCAGCTGCCACCTTGTTGGCCAGTGTTCGAGTCCCCTGGTGGGTTGAGTGTCTAAAAAGTTATAAACTTCAGCTACTGGAATAGGGTAGTCTGTGCATTAAGCATTTGGCACTGAGTTTTCCCATATAACAGGAACCGATGAAAGAGCATCCGAGGTCCCACACTATCTCATTGCCTGGGAGAGGATTGGAGTTCTGGTTGGTTAAATACCCCAGAATTCCTACCTCTCTTAATGGCTTTGAAGTATAGTGTAGTGGATACAGCATGCAACTGCCACCTTGTTGGCCAGTGTTCGAGTCCCCTGGTGGGTTGAGTGTCTAAAAAGTTATATATATATATATATATATATATATATATATATATATATATATATATATATATATATATATATATATATATATATATATATATATATATATATATATATATATATATATATATATATATATATATATATATATATATATATATATTGGTAGCAGCCTTTCTTGTAGACATATATTATTAAATATGACCGAAAAAGTAAGATTAATAATTCTAACACGAATTTTCTCGATCTTTCGTACGTTTCTTTTCACTGTTGGTGGTAATTCAAAAATCAATTCTCCAAAATTCATTTTTATTTCTAGTCTGACGCGACACTTGAGCGCGTTTCGTAAAACTTATTACATTTTCAAAGACTTTAGCTTACACATACACAACTGAATAGAACTTACACATCTTCGATTTGTTTATATCTACATTTGAGTGAGGTGGATGGGGTGAGGTGGTATTAATAGGGTATTAAATTCCTAAACACAAGACAGAACACGAAAGAATGGGTATTGAATGGAAGTGATTTGTAGAAAGCCTATTGGTCCCTATTTCTTGATGCTTTTATATTGGAGCAGAGTCTTGAGGTGGGTAGAATATAGTTGTGCATTAATTGGCTGTTGATTGCTGGTGTTGACTTCTTGATGTGTAGAGCCTCGCAGACGTCAAGCCGCCTGCTATCGCTGTATCTATCAATGATTTCTGTGTTGTTTACTAGGATTTCTCTGGCGATGGTTTGGTTGTGGGAAGAGATTATATGTTCCTTAATGAAGCCCTGTTGCTTATGCATCGTTAAACGCCTAGAAAGAGATGTTGTTGTCTTGCCTATATACTGTTTTTTTTGGAGCTTACAGTCCCCAAGAGGGCATTTGAAGGCATAGACGACGTTGGTCTCTTTTAAAGCGTTCTGCTTTGTGTCTGGAGAGTTTCTCATGAGTAGGTTGGCCGTTTTCCTGGTTTTATAGTAAATCGTCAGTTGTATCCTCTGATTTTTGTCTGTAGGGATAACGTTTCTATTAACAATATCTTTCAGGACCCTTTCCTCCGTTTTATGAGCTGTTGACAAGAAGTTCCTGTAAAATAGTCTAATAGGGGGTATAGGTGTTGTGTTGGTTGTCTCTTCAGAGGTTGCATGGCGTTTTACTTTCCTTCTTATGATGTCTTCGACGAAACCATTGGAGAAGCCGTTGTTGACTAGGACCTGCCTTACCCTACAGAGTTCTTCGTCGACTTGCTTCCATTCTGAGCTGTGGCTGAGAGCACGGTCGACATAAGCGTTAACAACACTCCTCTTGTACCTGTCTGGGCAGTCGCTGTTGGCATTTAGGCACATTCCTATGTTCGTTTCCTTAGTGTAGACTGCAGTGTGGAAACCTCCGCTCTTTTCCATGACTGTTACATCTAGAAAGGGCAGCTTCCCATCCATTTCCATCTCGTAAGTGAAACGCAGCACGGAACTCTGCTCAAATGCCTCCTTCAGCTCCTGTCAATGTGAGAGAACTCGTGTCCAGCTTATAAGCCTATACTTGCATAGACCACAAGTGAAGATTAATAATCTTTGGACAACACCCACCAGTGGGACTCGAACCCAGAAAGCAGATGTCTGACATCAGGTACCTGTGTAAAAATGTCGTCAACATACCTGCTGTATATGGCCGGTTTCAAGTTCATTTCGACTAAGACTTTTTGCTCGATGGTACCCATGTAGAAGTTTGCAAACAGGACACCTAGGGGGGAACCCATGACGACCCCATCTACTTGCTTATACATGTGCCCATCCGGGCTCAAGAATGGTGCCTCTTTAGGCCAGAAAACATTCTGAGGAAACTACTCCAAGCTTGTACTAAAGAGGCACCCTTCTTGAGCCCGGATGGGCACATGTATAAGCAAGTAGATATATGCAAATGAAAACTCCACACCCTAGAAGTGACTCAAGCCCGGACCGCCAGAAGCACATTGCAACTGGTGTACATGGTACCTTAAACCACTCGACAATTAGTGACCGTACAAAAAGGCAGTGATAGCCGAGGCTATTTGACCCCCCCCCCCGACGGCACTTTGATGGTAATCTTGGGCATAGCTAATTTCATCAAATCCTCTCATTTTTGTGGGAACGGGGTAATGGTGGGGAGGACGAGAGGATGGGGGAGTTGGGGATGAGGGGTCAGGGGAATGGGGAATGGTGGAGAGGGCAAGGGAACAGGGGAGTGGGGAGGACAAGGGGACGGGGGAGTAGGTAATGGTTAGGAGGACGAGGAGACAGGGGAGTAGGGAATGGTGGGGAGGACAAAGGGACGGTGGAGTGGCAGATAGTGGGAGACAAAGGGAGAGGGGTGTGGGAAAATGGTGGAGAAGACGAGGGGACGAGGGAGTAGGGAATGGTTGGCAAGACGAGGGTTCGGGGGGAGTGAGGAATTGTTGGGAGGACGAGGGAATGGGGGAGGGGGTAATGGTGGGGAGGGCAGGGAGACAGGGGAAGGTTGCTGAGCCACAGCAATATGGCTCGAGTCATTAACAATAATACAACACAATATTCTATGCTGGACTCCGCACAGTGCATTGGAACTCAGCAACTTGTACAGAGAAATAGACCCTGATATAATACTCATTAATAGCCATGGAAAAAAAGGATGGTGAGAAGATCAAGATTTTCAATTACAAAATTTACCAGGCCAACGATGGAGCAGCAATTCATGTGAAAAGAATTATTCCACAATAAATTCTATATAACTTTCAGGAAAACTTCCTGGCGATTGAACTCCAAACTACGAAGGGTATAATCTTCATAGGAACACGTTACCAAGCACCAAGACGACCTTACTTTTCCCTGGCTGACATCATGAAACTCACCAAAAGGAACAGACCTGCCTACTTCCTGGGAGATCTGAACGCCAAGCACAGAACACTGGGACATGGAAGGAACAACCAAGCAGGAGAAGTCATCCACAATATGATAAGAAACGGAAATCTAACCCACCTGGGCCCAGACTTCCCAACTTACGTCAGACAAGGCCACAGTGGTAAACCAGACATTATACTGTCAAACAACCACCACTTCCTAAACACCCACATAGAAAGGGGCCCTGTGAGCACAAGCGCGACCACCTACCAATAATAATGACGCTATCAACTAACCCCATTCAGAAACCCTCACCACCAAGACTTCAATACACAAAAACGGACTGGGAAGCGTTCAAAAGCAGTGTCACAGATTTTAATGGAAAGGAAACATCATGCATAAACGCTGAGTTAAATACATGGATTAGCACCATAGAAAAATGCATGAATGATCACATCCCCGTAGCTCACCATATAACGCTCTCACACACCCCCAGCCACGGAGGCACTCAGGACACTGTAAATCAGATATAACAACCTTCTACAACTCATAACACAAAATGGGTGGACGGATGAGCGCAAAAGACAACAAGATGAGCTGCAAGATCTGTGCAAAACAGAGTACACCAAACAATGGGATGACCTAATAAGCAAAATCCAAGTCGACTACAGAAACCCGGGAAAGTTCTGGAAAAAAATAAAGACCCTGATGGGAAACTCTTCTGAGGAAACACCCTACATCATAGACGCCTCAGGAAATAAACTGTATGAGGAGAGAGAACAAGAACAGGAATTCAAGACAACGGGAAAAAATATTTAGGATAAACCAGGAAGAAAATTTAAACTTTTGCCCGATTAATGAAATGAAAATTACATCTCAAGTTGATAACAGAGCTGCAGCACTACTCTCGACGCGAACAATAGACCTTAACAACATATGCAATGACTGCCACCTTATGAAACACATAACCATTGCAGAGGTCCATAAAACAATTATGGGTTTCAAGAACAAGGCGCCGGGCAACGGCAAGATAAATAAGATGGTATTATCCAACCTACCAGTGATTGCACTCCGTCAATACACATGTATAATAAATGCAGCTCTTGCATCTGGAATATTCCCCACATACTTCAAGAATGCCACAATTAGATTAATCCCCAAGCCAGGGGAAACCCCCAACCAAAACTGAAGATTACAGGCCAATTTTCCTACTCGAAGTACCAGGTAAAATATTCGAAAAAATAATACACCAGAGACTTGTGAAGAACATGGAAGAGGATGAGAAGTATAATACCAGGCAGCCTGGGTTTAGAAATCGCTGAGGGGTCCATACAGCTAGGCAATGTACACTAACATAGATGGGATTACAAATAAAACAAGTGAACTCGGAGAATGGGCACTGGAAGAAAATCCAGACATAATAGCACTCACAGAAACAAAGCTAACAAAAAACATAACAAATGCAGTGTTTCCACAGGACTACTATGTAGTGAGGAAAGAGAGAGAAGGGAGGGGAGGAAGTGGTGTAGCTTTGCTAAAAAGAAAAGGTTGGAGTTTTGAAGAGATGGTTAATCAGAGCTGTGAAGGTTTCAGTGACTACATATCAGGCACCAGAGTAACTGGAGTACAGAAAATCGTAGTAGTAATCATATATAACCCCCCGCCAAACGAAAGAAGACCCAAACAGGAATATGATAGAAACAACATGTCCACCATCAATATAATAGAGAGAGCAACTTCTGTGGCTAGCAGGAACGGATCCAGACTACTAATCATGAGATATTTCAACCACGGGAAGATAGATTGGGAGAACAGAGACCCACACGGAGGACCAGACACATAGAGAGCTAAGCTGCTGGACGTGGCAACAAGAAACTTTCTAAGTCAACACGTTAAGGGACCGATAAGAATGAGAGGAGAGGATGAACCAGCTTTGCTTGATCTGATATTTACCCTAAATGAGTGGGATATAAGGGAAGTTAAGTTGGAAGCCCCCTTGGGAATGAGTGATCATAGTGTATTGAGCTTTGAGTACCTGATTGACCTAGGAATTATCTCCCCCCCAAGAGAACTGGAAAACAAAGGGCTGGCATACCGAAAGGGAAACTATGAGGAGATGAATAAATTCCTAAGGGATATACCATGGAACACAGAACTCAGAACTCAGACATGATGGACTATGTCACCCAAAAGTGTCAGGAGGCGGTAAACAGGTTTATCCCGGTCCGACAGGAAAAAATCTAGAAGCATAGAAGAATCCGTGGTTTAATAGGGAATGTATGAAAGCAAAGGAGCTGAACAAAAGGGCGTGGAGGAACTTCCGTAATAACAGAACACCAGAAAGTAGAGAGAGATTCCAGAGAACCAGGAACAAGTATGTTAGTGTGAGAAGAGCAGCTGAGAAAAGGTATGAAAATGATATAGCTAATAAAGCCAAGACCGAACCACAGCTACTACACAGTCACATCAGGAGGAAAACAACAAGGAAGAAATAGGTGATGAAACTTAGAACGGGTGAGGACAGGTACACAGAGAATGACAAAGAGGTGTGTGAAGAACTCAACAAAAGGTTCCAGGAGGTCTTTACAACAGAACAAGGAGAGGTCATGGCGCTAGCAAACCAGGCGACCTTGGAAGGGTTCGAAATTACAAAAGAAGAGGTCAAGAGGCATCTATTGGAGCTGGACGTGAGAAAGGCTGTTGGGCCGGACGGAATCTCACCATGGGTATTGAAAGAGTGTGCATGAGCACTTTGTTTGCCACTCTCCATAGTTTATAGTAGGTCACTGGAGACAGGAGACCTACCAGAAATATGGAAGACGGCTAATGTAGTCCCAATATACAAAAAGGGCGACAGACAAGAGGCACTGAACTACAGGCCAGTGTCCTTAACTTGTATACCATGCAAGGTAATGGAGAAGATCGTGAGAAAAAACCTAGTAGCACATCTGGAGAGAAGGGACTTCGTGACAACCCATCAACATGGGTTCAGGGAGTGTAAATCTTGCCTTACAGGCTTAATAGAACTTTACGATCAGGTGACAAAGATTAAGCAAGAAAGAGAAGGATGGGCGGACTGCATTTTTTTTGGACTGTCGGAAAGCCTTTGACACAGTACCCCATAAAAGGTTGATGCATAAGCTGGAGAAACAGGCAGGAGTAACTGGTAGGGCGCTCCAGTGGATAAGGGAGTACCTAAGCAATAGGAAGCATAGAGTTACAGTGAGGGGTGAGGCCTCAGACTGGCGGGAAGTCACCAGTGGAGTCCCACAGGGCTCTGTACTTGGACCTATCCTGTGTGTGATATACGTAAATGATCGCCCAGAGGGTATAGACTCATTCCTCTCAATTTTAGCTAACGACGCCAAAATTATGAGAAGGATTAATGATGTAACAGAATGGGAATTAAATCATGCACTAAAGATGGGAAAATCAACTGCTCCTGGAGAGGACGGTCTTACTTACAGTCTACTGAGATTTGTCTCACACGTACCAGGTAATCCACTATTAGTGTTGTTCAGAATAAGTTTACGTGAAGGAGTATTACCTGATGCTTGGACAAAGAGTGTCATTGTTCCCATCCCCAAACCACACTCAGATAATTATAGACCCATATCTCTAATATCGTGTGTTTGTAAAGTGCTTGAACGTATTGTTCTTAACCGACTCATGTATCGTATACAGGGGCACCTGTCACCCCAACTGTTTGGATTTATGCCTGGGCTCAGTACACAACACTGTTTTGCTGAGTACTTCGCACATATTGAAGCTTCCCCTCAAGCAGTCATCATCGACCTAGCAGCAGCTTTTGATACAGCAAACAGAGAAATCATACTGGAACATCTTGCCGAGCTGGGAATACAAGGAAAATTACTGAAATGGATAAAGGGCTATTTGTCTAATCGAACAGCATATGTTTTGTTTAATGGCGTTAAAAGCACAGAGAGCAAACACTTTGAACTGGGAACTCCACAAGGAGGGGTCCTCAGTCCCTTGTTGTTCAACGTTCTGATGCATAAACTTATTAGAGATCTTCCAACTAATAATGAAGACACTGTCATTTGTTATGCTGATGACATATGTTTACAGGTTGCCTCCGAGCCTAGAATGCAAGTTCTGCTCGACGCTTTTGCTACTAGAGCTGAGGAATGTGGCCTCCTTATCTCTGTACAGAAAACTCGTGCCCTCATTCCATGTGGTATTCCACCAGCCAATTATCATATAGATGGGCGAGCACTTGAGAACTGCGAGTCTTACAGATACCTTGGTGTCCCCATTAACGACCCTGGGTACCTTTCTTCTCTCAAGAGGAGACTTTGGGAGAGATTAAAGCCCTTGCGGGTCCTTGTTGGTGTCAATCATGGGCTTAACGTGAGACTTGCTAGAATGTTTTATGTATCATTTAAACGCTCTGTGATTGACTACAATGCTCTACATCTCACACTGTATACTGACTATGAGCTGAAATCTCTTGAAACCTTGCAAAATGAAGCTATGCGTCTCATCCTTGGGGCTCCAAAGTCCACGAGAATAGTTAATATGAGAGCAGAGTTAAAATTACCTACCATAAGTGAGAGAATTTTGTCTATTAGCACAGTTTTCGGCGTGAAGGCATTGAGTAGATCTAGACAACACATGAAGTTTCAAGCTAAACTTTCTAATATGCTGCACTCACCTGAGGTCTATAGAAGAAGAACGAAATCTGATTATGTATATTGGTTCTACAAGGTAGCCAACTCCATCGAAATATTAAATATGTACCCAACTCAACTAATGATTAATCAACCAATTACTCCATGGGATAACTGGGATCTATCAGTTGATTTTGTAAATGCGCCCAAGAAAGAGTGTGCACACTACATTATTAAAACATTTAACACTGAAAAGCATCACTGAAAGTACTCAGAGTATGGGTAACGATGTGTATCAGTGCTATACCGACGGCTCTGTAGAAGAAGGTGGACGATGTACCGGATGTGCATGTAACATATTTGAACAATCTTCTCTCGTACATACAGCAATGAAGCGCGTCAATGACTGGGGAAGTACAACTCAAACCGAACTTGCAGACATATACCTTGCCACTGAATTTTTAAAAGACAAAGGCAGTGGACTTATATACTGTGACTCGCAGAGTGCACTCCTGGCATTGAACGCACATAGTAGTGACACCCAGAAAATAGTCAGTGAGATTCGAATGAATGTTTTAGCTGCTAAAGAAAACAGATTTGAGATTAAATTCCTATGGATACCATCACATGTTGGCATCTCAAGGCATGACACTGTTGATATGCTTGCAAAGACAGCCTGCAGAAAACCAGTGGTAGAAATTGATATGGGTGTTTCATTGGCTTTGACAAAGAGAATACTTAAACAAATATCTAATGAAGATCTCACCGACCTAACAAATTCACAAAGACCTGAAAGTTGTACCATTAAATATTATGATAGATATCGTGAGGAGACATTCACATATGGGACTAATAGAACAAGAACCCGGCAATGTGATGTTATAGTGGCCAGAATACGCCTGGGATATAGGCGTATCTGGCAGCTTTCTCAAAACCCAAATGTCGAGTACACAATGTGTCAACTTTGTGAAAGAGAAAACATGCACTCTCTTGAACATTATATTATAGAATGTCCCATACTGACTGACTTTCGCCCTCCTGGGCTAAGGTATGCTGAACTCTGTAATTACTATATGAGTACTGGAACACTTGATGATGTATTGGACTTGTATCCAAGATTGGCCATGTAATATATCAATTATACAATGTATATATGTAATGTAACTATATAACCTGAGCTTGTAAAAGCACCTTCATCACCTTCAGTGATTAAGTGCTTAATTGCACACTAGTTTCTTTATCAGCTATCTCACCCTGTCAGAGTAAATGAGACAAATGTATGTTAATGCATGTGTGTGTATATATGTATGTATATGTGTGTGTGTATGTATATGTATGGGTATAAAGTATATATGGAAGCTGATCAGAATTACATTTCACCTTTGTGAATGTTCATTAATGACACTATGTAAAAGACACATCTAACACTTTATATAGGGCATACGTAAATCTGTGTATCTATGTATTTACGTATGTAGGTTAGCTTAGCATTTTAAAAGCACCGAATCACCTTCCGTGGTTGAGTGTTCAATAAACCCTTGAACTATATGTTTAACACATCTCTAACCCTGTCCATGGAGGACAGAAGAAAATGTATATATGCTGGTTAGCATTGTAAAGGTGTGGCCACGTCTGTGGTAGAAAAAAAAATGTGTGGCCAGGTACAGCTAGACTATATAAATAAAAAAGGAAATGTTCGTTTGTTCATAATCGTTAATCTCCGAAAGTTCTTCACCGATTGCTTTGAAATTTTCACACAACGTTTCATTCACATTCGAGTGGGCTTTTATATATATACTATATAGATGTCACGTCTGTGACCGTAAAAAAAAAAAAAACGTTTTTTTCTGAAAAACAGTTTTTCTCATGTGTTTTTCATGTGAGGGAAATCTTCGAAACCTCTTTACCGATTGCTTTGAAAGTTTGACACAACGTTGCATTCGAATAGGCGCGTCTTTTTATATATCTACTATATTTATGCCTCACCTGTGATAGGAAAAAACATGATTTTTTTGAAAAACAGCGCCATCTGTTGGAAGTAAGAGCAACACACGTTGTAATCTCCGAAAGTTCTTCACCGATTATTTTGAAATTTTGACACAACGTTGCATTCGAATAGGCACGTCTTTCTATATACCTACTAAATAGATATCACCCCTCTGACAGGTAAAAACATGCGTTTTTCAAGAACAACGCCATCTGTTGCACATAATAGCAACATGTACGCTATACTAAATATGTCACGAATTCCATTTCAATGTTTCTGATTGCATTGATAAATTATATTTTCATAGATTTTGAATTATTTTCATTATGATTTAATTATATTTGGTGACATTGCATTAGAATGGAGCTGTGTTGTTTACCATACTGTTTATTTAGTGAACATAGTTTATTTATTCATTATTTTATTTTTTTCATTTCGTTTTTTTAACTGTTCTTTATATTTTTCATTGATGGAAACATCAGATCATTTGGGAATGCATCGGACGAGGGAGTGGGGAATGGTGGGAAGGACGAGGGGATGAGAATGGGGTTTGGTGGGGAGGATGAGGGAATGAGGAATGGTGGGGAGGATGAAGGAATGGGGGAGGAGGTAATGGTGAGGAGGACGAGGGGATAGGGGAGTGGGGGATGGTGGGAACGAGAGGACAGAGGAGTGGAGAATGGTGTCACCTTCTGCAGTTACCTTTGTTCTTATGTTCTTATGAACGTGTCCAGCGTAGAAAGTTACTTGACAAAGTAACTTTCTTGAGATAACTTGACAAAGTTAATTCCCCAAATTAGAAACCTGTCATATAAGGAAAGATTAAAAAAGCTTAAATTGCATTCACTGGAAAAACGAAGAGTTGGAGTGACATGATAGAGGTTTACATGTTGATGAATGGACATAACATAGGGGATATTAATAGGGTATTAAAACTATCAACACAAGACAGAACACGACACAATGGGTATATAATGGGGAAATTTAGATTTAGGAAAGGCTTGGATACATACTGGTTCGGTAACAGGGTTGTTGTCTGTGGAATCAATTACTTCATAACATGGTGGTGAGGTCCCTTGATTGTTTCAAGCATGGGGATGGACATCTATATGAGTGGGACTGGGTGGTTATTAATAGGAGCTGCCTCGTATGGGCCAATAGGCCTTCTGAAGTAACTGTTGTTCTTATGTTCTTATGGTGGGGGAGGACAAGAGGATAGGGGAGTGGGGGATGGTGGGGAGGACGAGTGGCAGGGGAGGGGGAGGGACTTGTGGGGAGGACGACAGGACGGGGAAGTGGGGGGGTGGTGGGGAGAACGAGGGGATGAGGGAGTGAGGAGTGGTGGGGAGATCGAGGGGATGGGGGATGGTGGGGAGGACGTGGGGATCGGAGAGGGGGAGAATCGTGGGAAGAATGAGGAGAACGGAGGAGTGGGGAATGGTTGGGTACACTATGAAAATATTCCAGTGTTAGTGTCCCCCCCCCCAGAAATATCCTCAAGTGTGTACCATCATCCAACCCACAAGCTAAGAAGTGCCAGTCTCCCTCTCCCTCACTGCCCCACTGAACCACGTTTTTCTGCCACTCCGTCACCCTATTATACTCAGCCCAGCATCTACCAGCCACCCACTTACACCCGGTGGTTTTAGGATGATTTAGGAAGATGTGCTGGGAGAGATGTGGTTCCCCAAGTATCCAGGCATGGCACATGACACAGTGGGGCACCCAGGTTACTCCCATGAGAGAAAGATATTCAGGCTGAGAGAAAGATCTTCAGGCTGCGTCAAATTTGCAAACTAAACCCTGGTCTTATCAAGCAGTGCTACACTAGGAATGGAACGATTATTGCAAAGAAGGAAAGTGCAGGAAAAAGATATGAAATAAAGTGTGACCAACAACTACTGGCCTTCTTTAGTGATTGTGGTACTGTATATCTGAAAACCTGAACCAGACCAATGCCAATACTTAAAATAACTCTTTCAGTGCTTCAGCCTAACCTAACTTAATCTAACTTTGTCCAAGGTGCTGTCTCTGCCTTACCATTTACCTAATGTTCTCTCATTCATATAATTTCCTAAATAATCCGTCAAGTCCACTTATGCAAGCATCTACCTCAGTATCATTGTAAAATTTTAGTCTTAAATCTAATCTTACCCTATTCTTTTTAAATTTTAAATTTAATTGTATTGATATATATCATTTATTGAAATCAATTATTGATCTCATTTTGTTCTCTTAATTAAGTTCATACTAATTATAGGTTAAAAACTAAGCTAAATAAAATTTATTATCTTTAAGATTATTTTACTTTCCAATTATCATTTGTCAAATTTTTTATATATTCATCTTGACAGTCTCTACTGATCTTTTGTTCCCTCCACCAACCTTGTGTGTCCTCCATGGCTATCTAGTGACCTTTATTCTACCTCTAGTTGTTTCAATTCTTTTGTTTACTTGCATTTATTGTTGTGTTTTGCTATAATTATTCTCTAATTTTAGTAGACTTAATACTTTGTAAGCTCTTATTGTATTGTTATATTATTGTATTGTTGTGTTTTGCTATAATTACTTTCTATTTTACAGCAGATTTAGTATTTATCTGTTCCTGTAATTGCTTAATTAGTGTATCGTGACATTATTGTATCTATATGCTTACTGATATTGATCCTGATCGAAATCTTCTGTCTCATACCCACACAAATCAGCACATTGATCATCATTATTGCAGGTATTACACAGCAAATCTTGCAAAAAACAAACTCCTAAATAGCACCTGCTTATCAGTTTACAACCAAAATGTTAGGTCACTTGGTAAACACTTTGATGATATAAATGCACTACTTACAGCACTAGGTACTAATTTATCATTCATCATTTTAACAGAAACTTGGCTAAGTAATGACTATACCCAACTCTACAATTTAGCTGGTTATAAAGCCATTCATAACTGCAGGCCTAATAAAAAAGGTGGCGGTACAGCAATATATTACAAAGATACCTTCATTTGCAATAGTGTTATTAGTGATAGAGACGACTATTGTGAATATACCTTTGCCAAGTTCTCCAGTAAATCCCTTAAATCCTCCCTGACTATCGGTGCCATCTATAGATTTCCTAATACCAACATAGCTTTATTCTCAGACAATGTAAGGAATCTTATCATAAATAACAATCTCAACAAAAATCACATCATTCTGGGAGGTGATTTCAATATTGACCTGGGTCTTCAAAACAACCCTCAAGTTGACTATTTCCGTAATAGCATGCACTCCTGTATGCTAATCCCCACAATCACCAAGCCCACCCGAGTCATTCAAACATCTGCCACTACCCTGGATCACCTATGGACTAATATAACAGCTCCCCTTACATCTGGGGTAATTTATGACAGAACAACTGATCACTATCCTACTTTCCTCATTGCAAACTTGGACACATCACCACCAGAAACCAAGAAACTCTCATTCAGGCTACATAGTGAATCAGCTTTAGGCAATCTCTCCAATGCACTTCACAATATTAACTGGAAATCTGAATATAATAATACACAGAATATAAACTCATCAACTAACCTCTTTCTCTCCAAAACTCTAAGCCTCTACAACACTCACTGTCCCCTCCTTACCAAACAAGTAACTGATAAAAGGAAAAATAACCCGTGGCTCACGAGTGGCATAATTAAATCAATCAACAAAAAAAATGAATATGAAAAGAAATTTAGGAGTGGCCTAGTTTCAAAGGAAGTAGTTAAAAGGTACTCATCAGTGCTTACCAGTATCATAAGAAAAGCAAAACTTTCATATTATGAGACTAGATTCTAAGAAGCAAAAGGCAACATGAAAAGCACATGGAATACTATCTCTAACATCCTGGGAACTAAACAACACTCCCACAACCAGATAACACTCTCTAAGGATGGCCTTACACTGTCATCTGACTTAGAAATGGCGAATGAATTTAATAGCTTCTTTTCATCGATTGGTGCTAACCTTGCAAGTAAAATCCCACAGACTCAGCCACATATCAACACATATCTCTCAGGCAGCTATCCAAACTCTCTTCTCCTTTCACCAGTCAGCCCGACAGATGTTGTGTCCATCATACACTCACTAAAAACCAAAGCTGGGAACATCAGTGAAATCCCATCCATTGTATACAAGAACGCCTCCCATGCCCTTGCGCCACCTATAGCTCTGCTGTTCAACAAATCCCTTGAGTGTCATACTTTCCCTGATATCCTTAAAAAAACAAGAGTAACGCCAGATCATAAAGGAGGTAATCCGGCAGACATAAACAATTATAGACCAATATCGAACCTACCCATACTATCAAAAATATTTAAAAAAATTATCTACAAACAGCTCTACTCCTATCTCGTAAAATTCGACATTCTTAGCTCCTGTCAGTTTGGCTTCCGCTCTCAAAAGAGTACCAACGATGCAATTATTAGTCTCCTTGATATAATTTACTCAGCCCTTGACAAAAATGAGTTTCCGATTGGACTCTTCATTGACCTGAGAAAGGCCTTTGATACTGTTAATCACGATTACCTCTTATGTAAACTCCATCATTATGGAATCCGAGGCCATGCACTGGACTATATCCAATCCTATCTTAGTGATAGACACCAATGTGTAGCCATCAATAATATAACCTCTCCCATTCTACCAATAACCGTTGGAGTGCCACAGGGCACCATCTTGGGACCTCTTCTATTTCTTATATACATCAATGATCTGCCTAATGTCTCTAACATTCTGAAATCAATTTTGTTTGCTGATGATACTACCCTCATCTACTCCAACCCCAACCCACATACATTAAATGATGTTGTTAATAATGAACTAAAAAAAGTCCACTTATGGATGTCAATTAACAAACTAACACTTAACATAGAAAAGGCCTACTACATCTTATTTGGAAGCAAATCTACAAATGCAATTCAGCTTCAGGTAGACAATGTAAACATTAGCAATAAAAATGATGGAAAGTTTCTTGGCCTATTCCTAGATAAGAGACTCAACTTCAGTACCCACATACAACACATAACTAAGAAAGTCTCTAAAACAGTTGGTATACTCTCCAAAATCAGATATTATGTACCTAACTCTGCTCTCATCTCTCTATATTATGCACTAATCTATCCCTATCTCAACTATGGTATCTGTGCATGGGGTTCAACCACTGCAAACCACCTCAAGTCCATCACCCAGCAAAAATCTGCTATCAGAATAATATCAAATTCTGCTTTCAGACAACACACAGCCCCCTTGTTTAACTCCCTAAACATGCTAAACATAATCTCACTCCATAAATTCTCTTGTGTCAACTACATTTACAAAACCCTGTTCTTAAATGCAAATCCTTGTCTGAAACTCTTCCTGGACAGATGTAATAGGACCCATTATCACCACACCAGAAATAAATATCTCTTTGATATCCCCAGAGTTAAACTTAATCTGTGTAAACACTCTATGCAAATAAAGGGACCCAGTTTATGGAACTCACTCCCTATTGAATTGAAAAGCTGTCCAACTTTTACATTATTCAAAACCAATACCAAAAAGTACCGAATTTCATCTTCATAGTTTTTCACTTTTTGCCTTAAATTGCACTGTATCTATTGCTACCCAATCTCCCAACCTTTATGTTCCCAATTTGAACATCTTTACCATTGTGATCATTGCTGTCTTATATGTGCTGTCAATCTGCTGTATGGTGACTATTAATCTTGTTTAAATTGCTAATCAAGCTGTCAATGTAATCAGTCAGAGCTTTAATATAACAATGTGCTTTAATATACTTACTAAGCTCTCTCATCTCATTTTTCTCTTGCAATGTATCTTTAACATTTATCAATTCTGATAGAAATTACCTACTTAAAATTATCTGTTAGATTAAGGACCTGCCCGAAACGCTGCACGTACTAGTGGCTTTACAAGAATGTAAATACTGTACTATCCAATGTATTCTCACAAACCCAATGTACCTTCTTGTATATATATAAATAAATAAATAAAATAAATAAATAAGATACGAACTCGTGTGAGTGGTGATTGCCACGGCCAGCTGACCACCCGTGTCCACCCCCACCCCCCCCATCCCCACGCGACGTCCACGCTGTATCCACCCAGCGCCAACCCATCGCCCAACCAGCGTTTACCAATCGCTCGCCCAGCGTCCACCCAGCGCGCACCGCTGTCGTAGGTCACAACTGACAGCCAGGCTTCTCTCAGCCAGGAGGCGCCATCAATCAGCAACAGAGAAGACACATGCCAAGTGTGTGACAATGTGTGGAATCTCAAGAAAAACGGGGATGTGCCCAAGCATGCCCACAAAGGAACCCAATGTGCGGGAACATGGCTCCCTCCCAAAGATAGTATCAATCAACGCCCCCACACCAGGAGTTAGGGAAAACACCTCCAACGGTTTCATTCCGACAGAGAACTTACTAAAGGCTATCAAAGCAACATCGGTTAGAACCTTGCAGCACATTTCCATAGCTGCCCGCTCCCAAGCAGCAGGCAAACTATCCACCCTGCTGAAAAAGGTTAATTATTGTCTATCTCGGAACCATCCAAGCATGGCGCAACCTACTCCTGTTTGGTAACATATGCCTAGCTGTCCCTGCAAGGAGAGACAAATCACTAGCTTCCTCAGTCACTACGGTTATAAAAAGTTTTCCAAGAGAGGACAACCAGGCGCCCCTCCCCACCCGTGCCAAAAACACTCACTGCAGGAAAGGTATTAACAACAGAACCGAGTCATCCAAAATCAGAACAACAGTCAGCAGAAAAATAGAAGGCAACACAGTAGGGGCAATCAGTCATCACCAGCAAGGACACAGTTGCCACCAAAGATGACAATACAGCACAAGCCCTGAGAGACAAACTCAAACCCAGAGCTGCACGTGAACAACAGTGTTGCACTAGTCGGTGTTACCAGAGCTGAACCCTTGTGTGTGGTCGAATCCATGGTGGATTAAGCAGCTTTATCCATCCCACCAGGATCAGCAGGCGGGTTCACAGGACTAAGACCCAAACCACATCAAACAAATGCTCAACCCTGCACCGAGAGACATTGCACAGGGCCTCCTGGTGGAACAAACTAGATTCTCCAACACATGTCTAGCTGGCAACATACCAGAGATCATACGGCCTCTCTTGTTTGGTGCTACCCTCTGTGCCCTGAAGAAAAAGGATAGAGGAATCAGACCGATTGCTGTGGGCAATTCACTCCGGCGCCTCGTCGCTAAGGCTGCTGCTAGAACAACTAGCCAGGCATTAGCAGACATGCTGAAGCCAAAACAGCTTGGGTTTGGCATTCCCCAAGGGTGTGAGGCAGCGGCTCATGCAGCTAGAGTCTACATTGCCAACATTACAGATGAAAAAGCCCCGATGAAACTGGATTTCAAAAATGTTTTCAATTTGGTAAGAAGGGATGCAGTACTCAGTGCGGTTCATCGCTTTTTTTCCTTCCCTCAACCCGTTTGTAAACTCGTGTTACAGAAAGAATCTAACTCTGTTATTCGGAGAACATGAAAATGAATCACAAGAAGGTGTCCAACAGGGTGTCCAACAACACCCAACAAAAGGGTGTCCCTTTGCTCCTTTTCTTTTCTGCCTAGTCATCAAGGAAGTCACTAAAATACCATCGTCCACTGTTTTTGGACGATGATATTCTAGCTGGCTTCCCAAACTCCTTCCTGGATTACATAAAAATAATTCTGGCGTGAGGGGCAAGTCTAGGCCTCACCCTGAACTCTTCCAAGTGCGAAATAACCTCCACCAACCAGCACATAATATAGCGAATAAAGGTTGTTTTGCCCGATATCCATATAACCAACCCTGAAGACAGCACACTCCTAGGAGCTCCTCTTTTAGGGAACGCAATCGACGAGATCCTTGATAAGACGATCAATGACCTGACGAGGATGGATGAGAGGACTGAAGACATTGACGCTCATGATGCATTCTATATCATCATCAGATGCTTGTCCCTCCCCCGGCTGATCTACTTTCTAAGATGTTTGCCATCTTTCAATAATATTAAATTAGAAGAGTACGATAGCCTGCTGAAATCAATGCTAGAAAAAGCCCTCAATCTTTCTCTCAGTAACCCACAGTGGAAACAGGCCTCCCTTCCTGTCAGACTTGGGGGCCTTGGCGTTCGCACAGTAACACAAATTGCTGTACCAGCGTTCCTGTCCTCTTCAGTGGCGTCTGACAACTTGGTGAAGGAAATCCTACCTGAGTACCTATGTCAACAGTCAGTGGTATATGATCCCAGCTTTATGGTCTGCACCTCCAAATGGGTCTCTCATGCAGGAACAGCACTCCAATCACCACTTTCTAAAGCTCACAAGCAATCCAGCTGGGATCGCCACACTGTCGACCAAGCAGCTGCGACATGCCAAGAAGCTGTGATAACACCACATGACACTGCCCGACTTAGAGGTGTTGCAGCTCCTCATGCAGGTGACTTCCTATTAGCAACCCCAATGTCAGCAACACCCACCCGTCTCACACCGCAGGCCCCTCTGAATTGCTGTGGCTCTCCGCCTCGCTGCCCCAATCCACACAGAATACAGGTGTATTTGCGGCGAGGCAGAGGCCGACAGATACGGACGGCATGGCCTTCTCTGCCAAAGGACAGGAGGATGGCATGCAAGACACGGTGAGATTAATGACATTATCAAGAGAAGCCTGTCCTGGTAACTTTCCTGCATCACTGTACTGGACACTGTCCTGGTAACTTTCCTGCATCACTGTACTGGTCACTGTCGTGGTAACTTTCCTGCATCACTGTACTGGTCATTGTCCTGGTAACTTTCCTGCATCACTGAACTGGACACTGTCCTGGTAATTTTCCTGCATCATTGTACTGGTCACTGTCCTGGTAACTTTCCTGCATCACTGTACTGGTAATTTTCCTGCATCACTGTACTGGTCACTGTCCTGGTAACTTTCCTGTGTAATGATCTGGGGCTCAGATCATTGGTTCTCCCTTCTCCCCTCCTTTCCTTCTCCTTCTCCCCTCCTCTCCTTCTCCTTCTCCCCTCCTCTCCTTCTCCTCCCCTCCTTCCTTCTCCCCTCCCCGTGGCCGTCATTCGTCTCCTCCTCTTCCCCCCCCCCTGTCGCCCATTTGTCAGGGTCAAGAGGTTGACCTGAGGGTAGGGTGGTCGTGGACACCTTGGCTTCTCCCACTCAATTCCCCACTCAGATGTTCCCCTCTCCATCCCCTCTCATCCCCTCTCTTCCCCTCTCACCGGCCTCTTCCCCATACGAGGCAGAGTCAAATGTCCCTACTCCTATCTTAGAGGAGACAGGCTTGAACATAAATTATCAGTTTTGTAAACATTGCTCGCAGGTGTCTGGGCTCCATAGACGCGCCTTGTCCCCCTTCTCTAGCTGGGGAGAGCTGACTCAATCTTCAGAAATTCATGTAGCTTTCCACGACAGATCAGTGAAGGTGATTGGCCTGAGATAAGGGCCAAGTCCTTATTGGCCCTAGAGTGCCAGACCTCAGGCCTACGTGTTAAATGGTTGGCCAGTGCCAAAATAATGGGTGGAGCCCTGGGGCTGTAGTAGATGGTGGGAGGAGTAATCCTTCCCAGCAATAAGCTGGAAAAACTAAATTTCATTAGTGTGTCTTGGGAGTGTATTAGGAACAGGGCCGCAAGCCCGTATCCTCGGGGCTGAGGGCAGCCATCAACATCGTGGCCGTAGTGCGGGTATTTAAGGTAGAGTAGCACTTGAGTTTTGTGTCCTCGGTAAATATCCATTGTGCCTCTAGGGAAATAGAATAGGTTATGTGTTCAAATTGTCTTAATTTACATGTTTCATAAAATAAATTGTATAGCTTGTCCAGTGGTATTCAGTTAACTCCCCTTTGATATATTTTGCTACTTTGTCATTTTTAGGTGTTGTATTGGAAGCCCCCATGTTCTCCTACTATTAATTAGATACTAAAGTTGCCCTTGGATTTAAATTAGTAACGTAAATTACACAAACTAATTTTCCAGAATTTACTACGGAAATTCATATTACCCGGAGTCCCATGGTTACTGATTCCTTGCCTTCCTGGGGGATCGGTGATTGACACATTCAGGTATGGTTGGTCAGGAAGGTGGTGGCAGTGTAAATGTGTTTTGTTATTGTTTTTTTTACTAATAACCCTTGTCCTTGGTGTATCTTCCTCATTTAATATTCCTCTTACATACGTGGCAGTCCAGTGAGGGGTCATACTGGACTGTAACAGTGTTAAGCTGGGGTATTGAGTGAAGAAAGACGGAGAATTACAATAGAGAGCGTATAGTACGATTATGAGAGATCACAAGATAACAGGATTAATACTGGGGAACATTGGGTTATTACAATAGAGGCCGCGGTTATTACGACAGGGTAAGCGGTCGTTACAATGGTAGCAGCGGTGTTTCAATAATTTCTTGACGATTATTGAAGCCTCACGCGCCTGTCCGTTCGGTTATGTTATGTGGTGAGGGTGCAGCCGGGGCCCATGAGATAGAGTCGACGGTAATCCTATGTGGTGCGATTCGCATAGAGTAGGCGATTCTAGGGTCGTGCGGGGCTGGGAAGTTTAATTATATACAGTAAGCGTATGCGCTAATCAGACAGTTTAGCGTGGAGGCCGCCTTGGGTAGTTGGAAAGGGTATTATTTTTTCTCGACCCTCTGCAACTACGGACAAGGGTGCTGCGTGGTGGTTTTCGCAGCAACAATTCTAGGTGTCGAATTGTCGGGGCGGGGAAGTATTAGGACGCTAATTATTATCCCCGAGGGCGTGGTAGGCGACCCAATCGCTAGATTTTTACGGTACAGCCATGAAGGTACCAAGAGTTCACTGAGGGATGGCGTAGTAGATTCTCTAGCAACGGAATAACGGTGGTGTCGGACAGTTAGATCCGTCGGTTGTTCCGCTATCTAGTCTAACCGTGACCGCGAAGGACAGGATTATTTGGTACTGTCGGGATCTAGGTGGATGTGGTTACCTAGGCTTGGAGAAGCGACAGGGCGGGCCGGGACGGGACGGTTATAGGTTAAATCGAGATTTCCTTAAGTACTAAATTAAGTTCCCTATATATTAAGTTCCCTTTCAGGTTAAGTATCCCTTCGGTAGTTAAGTGTTCCCCCTTGGTTACCTAATTCTCATATATAAGTGTTATTATTTTTCTAAGAATTTGTTTTACATGTTTAAGTCTGGATTTTGTTTTCGTATTGTCCAGTATTAATTCTTTGAGGGAATTACTAAAAGATGATGTGGTTATCTACTCCAGGACGTTTGATGAGCACTTACGAGATTTGACTGAGACGTTGGCATTGTTAGATAAGGCGGGGTTCAAACTTAACGTGAGTAAGTGCACTCTGGCATCTCAGAAGTTTAAGTTTCTGGGATTCCAGGTGAGCACAGACGGTATCCGACCTGACCCAGACTCCTGTCGTGCCATTGCTGACATGCCAACACCTAAGACAGCAAAGGATGTTCGAAGGTTTCTGGGGGCAGCCGGATATTTCGTCGCCACATTGAGGGTTTTGCAAGTACAACAGCACCGTTAACTGAGCTCACTAAGAAAAATGTTAAATTCGTTTGGAAACCTGAGCATGATAACGCTTATGCAAAATTAAAAAGTCAACTCATTACCACCCCAGTCTTGGCAGTACCGGATTTTGATAAGGAGTGGGAAGTACACACTGACGCCAGTGGCATAGCTATTGGTGGGTGCTTAATGCAACGTGATAATGACAATCTTCCTCACCCAGTAGCATATTTCAGCAGGAAGGTTAAGGGTCCGGAGGTCCGCTGTTCTGCCACGGATAGGGAGGCTTTGGCTGTGGTAGAAAGTGTCAGGTACTTTGAACCGTATCTTTTCCAACGTCACTTTGTCATTTATACAGATCACAGGGCGTTGACTCATATTTTTAAGAAAAGAACTAAGTGCCCTCGCATGTCCCGTTGGTCTCATGAACTAGCTGCTCACTCATTCCAAATACTTTACAAGCCTGGTCCATCACATGTTGTACCAGACACTTTGAGTAGAAACATTGCTACTATTAACGTAAATCTTAACATTGAAAATATTTCCAGTGAGAAAATGCGAGAATTCCAGATGAACGAACCAAGGTGGAAGGAAATTATTGAACTTTTGGAGGGAGGAAAATATCCGTCGAAGAAACGTAATTTAGCAATTCATGATTTTGAAATGAAGGATGGGGTCTTATTTTATGTAAAGGGACAGCAGGATCGTGCAGTTTTTCAGTTGGTTATCCCAGAGGTGTTGAAGAAGTCGGCGTTGAAACTCGCACATTCGTCTAAGATTGCAGGTCATCCGGGGATTTTTAAAACTCACATGAAAGCCAAGTCACTCTTTTTCTTCCCCGGTATGTTAACAGAGGTCATTAACTTCGTTAAGTCCTGTGGTCACTGTCAAAGGAGGAAAGGTACCCTTAAGGTACAAGCTCCATTGCAAGAATTCCCAGAAATTTTGGAACCTTTAGATCGGGTGGGGGCTGATCTGATTGATCTGCATCACAGTCATTCAGGAAACCGTTACGTATTGGTGTTGGTAGACCACCTGTCCAGGTACACCACACTGATTGCATTGCCTCAGAAGGATTCACGAACTGTTGCAAAGGCGTTCTTAGATAGGTTCGTCACTGTATTCGGTCCCCCTAAAGTGTTAGTTTCTGACCGAGGTCAGGAATTTAATGGGAATATTTTTAGAGAAGTATGTAAAATTATAGAAACCACTTCAGCATTCACGACGGCTTATCACCCTCAGGCTAACGGCATGACAGAACGGACGAACCGGTCAGTTAAAGATATGCTTGCAATTCTTGCAGAGCATGATGCAAATTCGTGGGACGAACAACTCCCCTATGTCCAGTTGGCTCTGAACACTGCCATCCATCAATCCATTAACACCCAACCCCTTTTGCTGTTCACAGGTCATTCATGTAATTTCCCGTCAGGTCTGCTTAACAGACATAATATTGTATATGGGGACGACTACCCATCAGAAGTTTTAAATAAGATGAAAAATGCATGGAGAATTGCAGCTAGGGCTTCCAAGACAGCACGAGACCGCTATGCTCAGCATTATGACAAGAAGGTACGACCTCTTGAGTTGAAAGTCGGGAGTCTTGTGTTGAGAGTTAATGAGGCGGCTCCTGCCAATCAGAGTAGGAAACTTGCACCTAGATGGCGGGGCCCTTACCGGGTAATTGAAAGAAAAGGTCCGGTTAATTTTGTTATTAAAGGTATTTTTGAAGACCAAGTTGAGAGAACGATTCACATTAATAAATTAAAACCTTATCACGCGAGGGAGGAACTAGAGCTGCCTTCAGCAAGTCTAATTCCTGACCTGTCTAATGATCCAAGTGCTGAGTCAGATGATGAGGATGACCTTCTGTCAGATCTCATCAGTAGTCAAGTTCAATCTTGTCACCCTATGGTAACAAGGTCGCGAGCTGTACAGTAAATTGTTAATGATCTCCCCTAGTCAGGTTTAGTAATTTCATAATAATTATCCTGTAGAGGCACGGGATACGAAGAAGAACGCTAATTGCAAGGACTTGTCAGCTCTCTCAAAACCTGTGGTTGCGTCGTCTGTGGAAACCAAGATGCAACGCGGTGGTCTCAGGTACGAACAGCACTACCCCTACAGAGTGCTCGCGGAATCGCCAGATGAGGTACAATCCTGTACCTCGGCCCAAGTTCAGCTACACGAGGGGTTGCACGGAAGGTGTACCGGCCCAGTAGTACCGGGATAACAAGTAAACGCCGGTAGATGACGTCGCCCAGGAGCTGAGGCAGGGCCCACCTGTCCTGTCACCATGCCACCCTCTTCAACGCCACTCGAACCTCACTACCAACGCGAGACATCGTGATACGTCGAAGCTGTGCTCTACTGTGGCAGCCATGGTTAACAACAATCCATCAAGACTGTTTGGGGAGCGAGAAGAAGAGGTGAACCCGGGTTCCTGTTAGCGGGGTCCACCTGAGCTGACAGCCGCCAGCTGTCAGCTGTCACTCAAGTCAGGTGCGGGTAGTACGAGACCCCCTGTACTGTCCGTAGTTGGCCGAGGCCGGAAATGGAACTTCCAGACGACCAGGATCTTCAAGCAACATGAGGTAGTCGCCGGAATCTACAGCAACGAAATGTCAACAGGAACGAACGAGAGAAAATATTTATAGAAAAGTTTCATATACAAATAAACGCTATTAATATAGTAAACTGTGGTAACTCGGAACAGTTCAACTTTTAATTTTCCATCTGATAGTAAGCACCTATATACCTTCGGAAAGTCCTCTGGACCAGTATTAAATGTTGAAAACTAGAACTAGTGAAATAGAGAAATAAATCTAGAAAGTGAACATTAGAAAATGACCCTGTCTCTAGATAAGTTGTATGAGTAAACTGGTTTGAGAACCATCTAGTAGGGTCTCTAGAAACGTTGATCAGTGGGGAACTTTATCTAGATTTTTCTAGATCCTAGATACTGATAGTTATACATATTTTTTTTTTATTTTTTTTTGTGGTTTACTGAACAATAAGGATGTGGTACACAGTCTGACAAATGTGTTCACCCGCTGTTGTTGTGGACTTGAATATGAACTCTGGGATATTAGGAGTTTGAGGAACTTATATCCAGAGTGTTGTTGTTGGTTAAGGGACATGTCTGTGGACATTGAATTTTTTTTTAATAATAAAAATATTTTTGTGTATTTTCTTTAGATTTTAAGATTGGGATGCGCTGTGGTGGACAGTTGCCACAGGTGTGGAGTGGAACACTAGGTCCCTGAGAGGTAGTGTTCTTCTATTTTGATATAATTTTATAATTTTGTTAAATTTTTTAATGACATTGATTTTTTTTTATTTAATGTTTTGTGTGATGTGTTTGATCTTTATTCCGGGTGGAATACTGGGATAGCTGAAGGCTATCAGCTGATTTTAGCTAGTTAGTAATTGTTAGGTTGGGATTTCTCCAGTTATTTGTTACTATATCAAGACAGGTATAGGATATTTTGTCTTCCAGGTAGTTGGAAGGGTACGGGGCTGCATCCAAGTTGGACAGTCAGGATTATAGGGACGGTCTCTGTCCTTATGTTTTATGAATTATTACTGTTGTGTTGATAGGTATAAATACATGCTGGGGCACACCTTTTGGGTGCGCCATTATTGTTGTTGGAGTATTGGATGGAATTAGTTAGGATTAGAGAATTTCTTTTGTTTTGAGGCATTGGTTGAAAATAGTGTGGGTTGAAAAAGTTTGTTTTTGGAGTTAATGGTTAGGGTAGGGCAGGATTTCTGGATAAGAAAAGTGTGTGTAACTTGCTTTACACACAAATTTCTTAATTTCCGAGGAGGGGGAGTTGTAATGATCTGGGGCTCAGATCATTGGTTCTCCCTTCTCCCCTCCTTTCCTTCTCCTTCTCCCCTCCTCTCCTTCTCCTTCTCCCCTCCTCTCCTTCTCCTCCCCTCCTTCCTTCTCCCCTCCCCGTGGCCGTCATTCGTCTCCTCCTCTTCCCCCCCCCCCTGTCGCCCATTTGTCAGGGTCAAGAGGTTGACCTGAGGGTAGGGTGGTCGTGGATACCTTGGCTTCTCCCACTCAATTCCCCACTCAGATGTTCCCCTCTCCATCCCCTCTCATCCCCTCTCTTCCCCTCTCACCGGCCTCTTCCCCATACGAGGCAGAGTCAAATGTCCCTACTCCTATCTTAGAGGAGACAGGCTTGAACATAAATTATCAGTTTTGTAAACATTGCTCGCAGGTGTCTGGGCTCCATAGACGCGCCTTGTCCCCCTTCTCTAGCTGGGGAGAGCTGACTCAATCTTCAGAAATTCATGTAGCTTTCCACGACAGATCAGTGAAGGTGATTGGCCTGAGATAAGGGCCAAGTCCTTATTGGCCCTAGAGTGCCAGACCTTAGGCCTACGTGTTAAATGGTTGGCCAGTGCCAAAATAATGGGTGGAGCCCTGGGGCTGTAGTAGATGGTGGGAGGAGTAATCCTTCCCAGCAATAAGCTGGAAAAACTAAATTTCATTAGTGTGTCTTGGGAGTGTATTAGGAACAGGGCCGCAAGCCCGTATCCTCGGGGCTGAGGGCAGCCATCAACATCGTGGCCGTAGTGCGGGTATTTAAGGTAGAGTAGCACTTGAGTTTTGTGTCCTCGGTAAATATCCATTGTGCCTCTAGGGAAATAGAATAGGTTATGTGTTCAAATTGTCTTAATTTACATGTTTCATAAAATAAATTGTATAGCTTGTCCAGTGGTATTCAGTTAACTCCCCTTTGATATATTTTGCTACTTTGTCATTTTTAGGTGTTGTATTGGAAGCCCCCATGTTCTCCTACTATTAATTAGATACTAAAGTTGCCCTTGGATTTAAATTAGTAACGTAAATTACACAAACTAATTTTCCAGAATTTACTACGGAAATTCATATTACCCGGAGTCCCATGGTTACTGATTCCTTGCCTTCCTGGGGGATCGGTGATTGACACATTCAGGTATGGTTGGTCAGGAAGGTGGTGGCAGTGTAAATGTGTTTTGTTATTGTTTTTTTTACTAATAACCCTTGTCCTTGGTGTATCTTCCTCATTTAATATTCCTCTTACATACGTGGCAGTCCAGTGAGGGGTCATACTGGACTGTAACAGTGTTAAGCTGGGGTATTGAGTGAAGAAAGACGGAGAATTACAATAGAGAGCGTATAGTACGATTATGAGAGATCACAAGATAACAGGATTAATACTGGGGAACATTGGGTTATTACAATAGAGGCCGCGGTTATTACGACAGGGTAAGCGGTCGTTACACCTGCATCACTGTACTGGTAATTTTCCTGCATCACTGTACTGGTAATTTTCCTGCATCACTGTACTGGTCACTGTCCTGGTAACTTTCCTGCATCACTCTACTGGTAATTTTCCTGCATCACTGTACTGGTCACTGTCCTGGTAACTTTCCTGCATCACTGTCCTGGTAATTTTCCTGCATCACTGTACTGGTCACTGTCCTGGTAACTTTCCTGCATCACTGTACTGGACACTGTCCTGGTAATTTTCCTGCATCACTGTACTGGTCACTGTCCTGGTAACTTTCCTGCATCACTGTACTAGTTACTGTCCTGGTAACTGCCCAGGTCACTGTATCAGTCACTGTCCTGGTCACTGTCCTAGTCAATGAACTAATCACAGTCCGAGTCAATGTACTAGTCACTGTCTCGGTCACTGTACGGTTCACTGCCATAGTCACTGTATAGTCACTGTCCTGGTCACTGTAATGTAATGACTGACACCTTTAGGGTTAAAATATGCAATCAGGTGAGATGGTTTTAGGCGACGTGGCAAAACATTTTCTGTTATACGTCGTCTAGAGAGAAATGATATTGAACGCCCATCTTCTGGGGTAACTTATTTATTTTGTTCTTTATGTCCTAATTAACCCCCAAAACAGTAGTAATTTGTAGTTACTACTACAAATAACTACCAAAAACAGTAGTAATTAAATTAGCTATAAATTATTACTGCTTTGGGGGTTAATTAAGACATAAAGAACAAAATAAATAAGTTACCCAAAAAACTTGCGTACGAGACCATTTCTCTCTAGAAGACGTTTAAGAGAAAATGTTATACGTTTGTAACTACAAATTACTACTGTTTTAGGGGTAAATGATTTAATTAACCCCAAAACAGTAGCAATTCATTACTACATTCTATGTTAAACATTTTATTTGATGAGAAAAGTCTCTGTGGTGTAGTGGTAAGACACTCGCCTGGCGTTCCGTGAGCGCTTTGTCATGGGTTCGTATCCTGGCCGGGGAGGATTTACTGGGCGCAATTCCTTAACTGTAGCCTCTGTTTAACTCAACAGTAAAATGTGTACTTGATTGTAACAACGATTCTTCGCGGCGGGGATCGTATTCCGGGGACCTGCCCGAAACGTTACGCGTACTAGTGGCTGTACAAGAATGTAACAACTCGTGTATATATCTTAAAAAAAAAAAAAATCCCAAAATGTTTATTATATTCATGTCATCATTTCTATATTTATCACATCAGGAGTGTTGTTATAGCCACTAGACGGCTCCTTGTAACTCTTATGTGCTACTCTGTATAAGACTCAACCTATCCTCTTCCACATTTATGTGTACACCTCTAAGAAGAGGCGTACAGGCACGAGACCATCCCGCATCTTCCATAACCCGTGAACATCATAGCTCTTCCACAACCCGAGAATATACCACCTCTTCCACAGCCCGAGAACATCTCGCCTCTTCCACAACCCGAGAACATCCCGCCTCTTCCACAGCCCGAGAACATCCCGCCTCTTCCACAACCCGAGAACATCCTGCCTCTTCCACAACCCGAGAACATCCCGCCTCTTCCACAACCCGAGAACATCCTGCCTCTTCCACAGCCCGAGAACATCCCGCCTCTTCCACAACCCGAGAACATCCTGCCTCTTCCATAACCCGAGAACATCCCGCCTCTTCCACAACCCGAGAACATCCCGCCTCTTCCACAACCCGAGAACATCTCACCTCTTCCACGACCGAGAACATCCCGCCTCTTCCACAACCCGAGAACATCCCGCCTCTTCCACAACCCGAGAACATCCTGCCTCTTCCACAACCCGAGAACATCCCGCCTCTTCCACAACCCGAGAACATCCTGCCTCTTCCACAGCCCGAGAACATCCCGCCTCTTCCACAACCCGAGAACATCCTGCCTCTTCCATAACCCGAGAACATCCCGCCTCTTCCACAGCCCGAGAACATCCCGCCTCTTCCACAGCCCGAGAACATCCTGCCTCTTCCACAACCCGAGAACAACCCGCCTCTTCCACAACCCGAGAACATCCCGCCTCTTCCACAACCCGAGAACATCCTGCCTCTTCCATAACCCGAGAACATCCCGCCTCTTCCACAACCCGAGAACATCCTGCCTCTTCCATAACCCGAGAACATCCTGCCTCTTCCACAGCCCGAGAACATCCCACCTCTTCCACAACCCGAGAACATCCTGCCTCTTCCACAGCCCGAGAACATCCCACCTCTTCCACAACCCGAGAACATCCCGCCTCTTCCACAACCCGAGAACATCCCACCTCTTCCACAACCCGAGAACATCCTGCCTCTTCCACAGCCCGAGAACATCCCGCCTCTTCCACAACCCGAGAACATCTCACCTCTTCCACAACCCGAGAACATCCTGCCTCTTCCACAGCCCGAGAACATCCTGCCTCTTCCACAAGCCGAGAACATCTCACCTCTTCCACAACCCGAGAACATCCTGCCTCTTCCACAGCCCGAGAACATCCTGCCTCTTCCACAGCCCGAGAACATCCCGCCTCTTCCACAACCCGAGAACATCTCACCTCTTCCACAACCCGAGAACATCCCGCCTCTTCCACAGCCCGAGAACATCCTGCCTCTTCCACAACCCGAGAACATCCCGCCTCTTCCACAACCCGAGAACATCCCGCCTCTTCCACAACCCGAGAACATCCTGCCTCTTCCACAACCCGAGAACATCCCGCCTCTTCCACAACCCGAGAACATCCTGCCTCTTCCACAGCCCGAGAACATCCCGCCTCTTCCACAACCCGAGAACATCCTGCCTCTTCCATAACCCGAGAACATCCCGCCTCTTCCACAGCCCGAGAACACCCCGCCTCTTCCACAGCCCGAGAACATCCTGCCTCTTCCACAACCCGAGAACAACCCGCCTCTTCCACAACCCGAGAACATCTCACCTCTTCCACAACCCGAGAACATCCCGCCTCTTCCACAACCCGAGAACATCCCGCCTCTTCCACAACCCGAGAACATCCCGCCTCTTCCACAACCCAAGAACATCCTGCCTCTTCCACAGCCCGAGAATATCCTGCCTCTTCCACAGCCCGAGAACAACCCGCCTCTTCCACAACCCGAGAACATCCCGCCTCTTCCACAGCCTGAGAACATCCCGCCTCTTCCACAACCCGAGAACATCCCGCCTCTTCCACAGCCTGAGAACATCCCACCTCTTCCACATCCCAAGAACATCCCGCCTCTTCCACAACCCAATACATATGATCACTGACAATAATCTAGTTCAAAGTATCACAAAATGTGTTCAAATAGTCTAAGTATATTTCGAGGTACACTTTAGACAGGCCTAATAATATGAATGTCTGCCTGGGCCTAATGTCAATAAGCCAATAAGAGAAAATAATTAATGAGTTGTTGATCGAGGACAACATATAATTGTCAACTCATTTTATTTATTATTAAAGCTAATCTTCATAAACTATGCAGCAAGTTTGAAACAAAATTTCCTTCTAGGCGCAGAGTGGATAGTTTGTGTAATATATGAATGAGGATGTTTTGTCGTCAGGTGCGGGTGGGCGGCAGTCTCCTCACAACTGGCAACTTCAGCTCCTACGTGCTCTTCTCCACCTACCTGGGGCCCTACGCTGCTGCTGACCAGCTCCTCTCTTGCCCCAGTGCTGCCGGCGTCACCGGCAGGTACGTCAGCATCCAGCGAGTCACAGCCGAGAATGATATGCTCCAGCTGGTCGAAGTTTACATCTACGCCACGACTCCCTGAGCACTCCGTCAACACCCAGGGGGTCCCACCTGAAGACTATATGCTCCAGCTGGTCGAAGTTTACATCTACGCCAAGACTCCCTGAGCACTCCGTCAACACCCAGGGGGTCCCACCTGAAGACTATATGCTCCAGCTGGTCGAAGTTTACATCTACGCCAAGACTCCCTGAGCACTCCGTCAACACCCAGGGGGTTCCACCTGAAGACTATATGCTCCAGCTGGCTCATAGGATCTTGGCTGAGACCATCTGAGCACAAGAAAAGTTCTGGAGTTGGCAACATTTTTTGACGCATCTGACACTCTCCCGGGCGTCAGTGTCAGACGAAGAGTGTGACACTCTCCTGGGCGTCAGTGTCAGACGAAGAGTGTGACACTCTCCTGGGCGTCAGTGTCAGACGACGAGTGTGACACTCTCCTGGGCGTCAGTGTCAGACGAAGAGTGTGACACTCTCCTGGGCGTCAGTGTCAGACGAAGAGTGTGACACTGTCCTGGGCGTCAGTGTCAGACGAAGAGTGTGACACTCTCCTGGGCGTCAGTGTCAGACGAAGAGTGTGACACTCTCCTGGGCGTCAGTGTCAGACGAAGAGTGTGACACTCTCCCGGGCGTCAGTGTCAGACGAAGAGTGTGACACTCTCCCGGGCGTCAGTGTCAGACGAAGAGTGTGACACTCTCCCGGGCGTCAGTGTCAGACGAAGAGTGTGGTGAAGGCCAACACTGAGGAACTTGTGTGATGAATACTTTACACTTATTATTATGTTGATTGATGAAGATTAAGTCACTTAAGATGTGGCACGGGCATGAATAGCCCGTAAACTTAGTGTTATTTTACTTCTGTTTCCGTCAAAAGATGTACGAAAAAGTGACAGAGTTCACACGAACACCATTGTGATTAATGAGTGTTGGCAACACTGTACCGATTAACAGGTTAGTGAGTGTTGGCAACACTGTACAGATTAACATATTTATGAGTGTTGGCAACACTGTACAGATTAACATATTTATGAGTGTTGGCAACACTGTACAGATTAACATATTTATGAGTGTTGGCAACACTGTACAGATTAACAGGTTAGTGAGTGTTGGCAACACTGTACAGATTAACATATTTATGAGTGTTGGCAACACTGTACAGATTAACAGGTTAGTGAGTGTTGGCAACACTGTACAGATTAACATATTTATGAGTGTTGGCAACACTGTACAGATTAACAGGATAGTGACTGTTGGCAACACTGTAAATATTAACATGTTAATGAGTTTTGGCAACACTGTACAGATTAACAGGATAGTGAATGTTGGCAACACTGTACAGATTAACAGGTTAGTGAGTGTTGACAACACTGTACAGTTTAACAGGCTTTTGAGTGTTGGCAACACTGTACAGATTAACAGGTTAGGCAGTGTTGGCAACACTGTACAGATTAACAGGTTAGTGAGTGTTGACAATACTGTACAGATTAACAGGTTACTGAGTGTTGGCAACACTGTACAGATTAACAGGTTAGGCAGTGTTGGCAACACTGTACTGATTAACATGTTAATGAGTGTTGGCAACACTGTACAGATTAACAGGTTAGTGAATGTTGGCAGCACTGTACATATTAACATGTTAGTGAGTGTTGGCAACACTGTACATATTAACATGTTAGTGAGTGCTGGCAACACTGTGCAGATTAACAGGTTACTGAGTGTTGGCAACACTGTGGAGATTAACTGGTTAGTGAGTGCTATTAACATTGCTGAGATACACACACATGCGATTGAACACATTAGTAAGTGCTAAAAACGCGACATTCAAACTCATTTCAACACATTAGTGAGTGCTAACAACACTGTAGAGACGCACAAATGTGATGTACCAATTTACTTGCACCAATGAAGGATGTTTCTTTGATTTACCTATATTGGAATGACCACCACAAAACTTTCGTGAAGACTGATTTGCCATCAACAAACTGGTGCTCACAGAAATGATACGCAAATTGAACCTAACAAAACACACACTAGGAACATTCCAGTAGATAATACAAAAATCCTGAAATCCATCATGGACCAAAGAAGATTGCAAATCCTCGAAGCAATACTTATAACAGAATAAAAAAATCTTTAAATATTCAAAATAATGACCTCGTTTCCATGCCGACACTGAGATCCAGATCTCTCCATACATCATCGCATAATGCGACGTCTCAACCGAGGTCTCCCCACCCACCGAGAGTACCGGAGTTTAGCCAACACCTTTCCCAGTGTTTGATTGGCCCCCATACAAGATCAACGTTTGACCTGCCCCATACAAGGTCAACGTTTGACTAGCCCCATACAAGGTCAATGTTTGATAGGCACCATACAAGGTCAACGTTTGATTGGCACCATACAAGGTCAACGTTTGATTGGCACCATACAAGGTCAACGTTTGATTGGCACCATACAAGGTCAATGTTTGATTGGCACCATACATGGTCAATGTTTGATTGGCCCTATCCCCTTATAGTATGTTTGACAAACGCTATTCCCCTGCCCAATATTTGATTGCCCCCATACTCCTTCCACCATTTCATATGTTTATTTAAACTCAAATTGTACCTCATTTATCCATTGTTTACCTGAAGATGTTCTGCAGAGGAACGAAACGTTGTAGTATATAAATCCTTCAATAATTACTAGATTTTTAACATGAACTTTGGTAACTTGATTGTTCTTATTGCTGATACTAAGTAAATAGAAACATAGAAAACATATTCTTAGAATAACAACTTCAGAAATGCTTAGTCAGTGTTGGCTTCTTTTAAATTATAGATATATAACTAGCTGTACCCGGCCACGCGTTGCTGTGGTTTAGCAATACATGTGCGTTGCTGAGCCACAGCAACCTTCCCTGTCCCCCAGTCCTCCCCACCATTTCCCCCTCACCCATCTCCTCGGCCTCCCCACCATTCCCCACTCCACCATCCCCTCGTCCTCCCCACCATTCCCCACTCCACGATACCCTCTTCCTTCCCACCATGCCCCACTCCTCTATCCCTTTGTCCTTCTCACCATTTTCCATTCCCCCATCCCCTCGTCCCCACCATCCCAAACTCCTCCGTCCCCTCGTCCTTCCCCACCATTACCCCTTCCCTTGTCCCCTCATCCTCCCCACCATCTCTCACTTCCGTCCCATCGTCATCCCCACCTTTCCCCTCTCCCTCGTCCAATGCCCTCCCAAGTGGTCTGATGTTCACATCAGAAAATTGGGAACATCAAGGGATCTGATATTCTCATCACTGAAATATCAGAAAAACAGTTAAAAAATTAAATGAAAAAATATAAAAATAAACTATACTCACAAAATGAACGGTATGGTAAACAACACAGCTGAATTCCAACACAATGTTACACAAAATAATTCAATAAAATAAATCGAAATATATGAAAATAAAATTTATCAATGCAATCGGCAGCGTTGATATGGAATTCGTGACATATTTAGTACAGCGTGCATGTTGCTATCACGTGCAACAGATGGTGCTGTTTGATAAAAACGCATGTTTATACCTGTCACCAGGGTGGCATCTATATAGTAGGTATATAAAGAGATGTGCCTATTCGAATGCAACGTTGTGTTAAAATTTCAAAGCAATTGGTGAAGAACTTTTGGAGATTACAGCGTGTGTTGCTCTTACGTCCAACAGATGGCGCTGTTTAAAAAAAAAAATGTTTTTTTTTCCCATCACAGGTGAGGTATGTATATAGTAGATGTATAAAAAGACGCGCCTATTCAAATACAACATTGTGTCAAAATTTCAAGGCAATCAGTGAAGAACTTTTGATTAGCGGTTATGCACAAACGAACATTTCCATTTTTATTTATATAGAAGATTACATTCTTTTCAGTTGCATATTGGCTTGGGGACCATTCAAGCGTGTTTGCATTTGTGTTGCTCATGTGGCCCCACAAAGTGAGGTGATTCTATGATATAACTATGCCCAAGCTTACCATCTAGTGCCGTCGGGACGTTGGGATATATCCTCGGCTACCAGTGTCATTTGTACGCTCATGGTTGGTCATGTGGTTAAGGTACCAGGTACGCCAGTTGCATTGTGCCCCTGGCTATATCTGGCTTGGAGTCACTTCTGAGGAGAGGAGTTTTCAGTTATATATATATATATATATATATATATATATATATATATATATATATATATATATATATATATATATATGTCGTACCTAGTAGCCAGAACGCACTTCTCAGCCTACTATGCAAGGCCCGATTTGCCTAATAAGCCAAGTTTTCATGAATTAATTGTTTTTCGACTACCTACCCTACCTAACCTAACCTAACCTAACTTTTTCGGCTACCTAACCTAACCTAACCTATAAAGATAGGTTAGGTTAGGTTAGGTAGGGTTGGTTAGGTTCGGTCATATAACTACGTTAATTTTAACTCCAATAAAATTTTTTTTACATCATACATAATGAAATGGGTAGCTTTATCATTTCATAAGAAAAAAATTAGAGAAAATATATTAATTCATGAAAACTTGGCTTATTAGGCAAATCGGGCCTTGCATAGTAGGCTAAAAAGTGCGTTCTGGCTACTAGGTACGACATATATATATATATATATATATATATATATATATATATATATATATATATATATATATATATATATATATACCTCTGGTGCAAGTGTAGGGACCCATTGCCTCGGAGAAAAAAATAAAGAGTACTCAGAGAAGACCTTGTGGATCCTCACTGAACACTGATATTTTCTTCTCCTACCACCCCTAATCTTTTGGTAAGTGTGTATATTTATCTAACTTTATTTGAAAATGTCATTACACAAAAAAAGTTACAATATTGATTACATGCAGGGTACAAGGCTGCTTGTCACAAGTTGAACAGCTCCTCCAGCTCCTCAGATTGCGGGCAGGAATCATGGATACAGTGAGCATTTCCTCTCTGGATTGCCACACTAAGGCGCTGAAAAAGAAAACTGGCAGCTCTAGGGTCTCTAGTTGTTTCGATTAGCTTAGACCCCAACTCCTTCAAAAAGCTAGCAGCAATTTTACCCCAGGCACCAAGTGTCTCTGAGGCAATGGGGACAAAATTGTAGTGGTGCTCAAGGTCTCTGTATTTACGTGACTTGGCCGCTTCCCGGTGATTGACAGCTCATCCTGCTTGTGTAGCACTGAAGTCAACATAGGTATTGGCTAAAGTTGAAACGCAAGTGTAGTCCCACACCAACTGTCTCCCATTCTTCCAGGGGTTCACCGTGATTCCATCTGGGCGACCGACAGGCTCATCAGAGTTGCGAGACATTAGGTAACGGGGCTCTCTCTCTGCTGGACAACCGGCTGGGGTAAGGCTTCTCTTAATAATGTCATTGACCTCGCCGTGTCTGGCATGCCATCCTCCTGTCCTTTGGCAGAGAAGGCCATGCCATCCGTATCTGTCGGCCTCTGCCTCGCCGCAAATACACCTCTATTCAGTGTGGATTGGGGCAGCGAGGCGGAGAGCCACGTCAATTCGGAGGGGCCTGCAGTGTGAGATGGGTGCCGGTTGCTGACATTGGGGTTGCTAATAGGAAATCACCTGCATGGGGAGCTGCTACAGCTCTAAGTCGGGCAGTGTCATGTGGTGTTGTCGCAGCTTCTAGCAAAGTCGCAGCTTCTTGGTCGGCAATGGGGCGATCCCAGCTGGATTGCTTATGGGCTTCAGAAGGCAGTGGTTGGGGTGCTGGTCCTGCGAGAGAGACCCATTTGGTTGTGCAGTCTGTGAAGCTGGGATCATGTACCCATGCCTGTTGAACTAGGTGCTCAGGTAGGATTTCCTTCACCAAGTTGTCAGACCCCACTGAAGAGGACAGGAACGCTGGTACAGCAATTTGTGTTGCTGTGCGAACGCCAAGGCCCCCAAGTCTGACAGGAAGGGAGGCCTGTTTCCACTCTGAGTCGCTGAGGGAAAGATTGAGGGCTTTTTCTAGTGTTGATTTCAGCAAGCTGTTGTACTCTTCTAATTTAATATTGTTGAAAGATGGCAAACATCTTAGAAAGTAGGTTAGCCTGGGGAGGGACAAGCATCTGAGGATGAGGTAAAGTGCATCATGAGCATCGATATCTTCAATCCTCTCGTTCATCCTCTTCAGGTCAGTGATCTTCTTACCAAGGACCCCGTCGATGGCATTCCTTCCAAGAGGAGCACCTAGGAGTGTGCTGTCCTCAGGGTTGGTTGTATGAATGTCAGGCAAAACAACCTTTATTTGCTCTATTATGTGCTGGTTGGTGGAGGTTATTTCGCACTTGGAAGGGTTCAGGGTGAGGCCTAGGCTTGCTCCTTGCTCCTGAATTATTCATATGTGTAGAATAATTCATAGAATAAAACTCACACCCCCAGAAGTGTGAGTCCTGGGGACCATTCAAGCTTGTTCGCATTTGTGTTCCTCACGTGTGCCCTAAAGAATGAGGTGATTTGATAAAATGCTATGCCCAAGATTACCATCTGAGTGCCGGCGGGGAAGTGGTTCAAATAGCTTCAGCTATCACATCCTTTTGTCCGGTTGTGATGGTCAAGCGGATTAAGGCGTCCTGTAGATACCAGTTGCGCTGCTCCTGGCAGTATGGGCTCGAGTCACTTCTGAGGTGTGAGTTTTCAGTCGCATATAGTCCTGGGGACCATTCAGGCTTGTTCGCATTTGTGTTCCTCACGTGTGCCCCAAAGAATGAGGTGATTTGATAAAATGCTATGCCCAAGATTACCATCCGAGTGCCAGCGGGGAAGTGGTTCAAATAGCTTCGTCTAACGTAGAAAGAGAACGCAGACGACACTATAAACGCAGGAAAAAAATATAGGAACTGCTTATGCAGACACGAATTTCCCGTCAAAGAAGGATTAATTTAAATAGGGAGATTGAAGAAATCGAGCGGAAATTGAAACACTCATATGAAACTGAAGAAAGGCAGTTAGAACAGAAAGCAATTCAGGAAATAAAGAAAAATCCAAAATATTTCTTCTCATATGCGAAATCAAAAGCAAAAACCACTGCCAGTATTGGACCTATCTTACAAGTGAAGGTTCATACACGGAGGATGACAAAGATATTAGTGAAATCCTAAAATAGCAGTATGAGGACATGTTTAGCATTCCAATAAACAACATGAAGGTGGAAGATCCAGACAATTTCTTTATGCGGGATATTCAAACCCCTGTAAATATAACTGATATAAACACGAGCGCACTAAATTTTGAAAAAGAAATTGAAAACATGCCCATGCACTCGGCCCCAGGTCCAGACTCATGGAATTCAATATTTATAAAGAAATGCAAAGTGCCGGTAGCACAGGCACTCAGTATAGTGTGGAGGAAGAGCTTGGACACGGGGGAGATACCAGATGCACTTAAAGTAGCAGACATAGCCCCTCTACACAAGGGAGGGAGCAAAGCATTGGCAAAAAATTATAGACCAGTTGCACTAACATCGCACATCATAAAAGTATTTGAGAGAGTGATTAGGAGTCAGGTCACCAATTTCATGGAGACCAATGACCTTCACAACCCAGGCCAACATGGATTTCGAGCGGGAAGATCGTGCCTCTCACAGCTACTTGAGCACTACGACAAAGTCACTGAGGCATTAGAAGAAAAACAGAATGCTGATGTGATATACACGGACTTCGCAAAGGCTTTCGATAAATGTGACCATGGCGTGATAGCACGCAAAATGAAGTCAATGGGAATAACCGGTAAAGTAGGACGCTGGATACTCAGTTTTCTGTCAAACAGGACTCAGCGAGTAACGGTCAACCATATAAAATCTAGTCCAAGTGCAGTGAAAAGCTCTGTACCTCAGGGTACAGTCCTTGCACCGCTGCTTTTCCTTATTCTTATATCAGATATAGACAAAAATACAAGTCACAGCTTCGTATCATCCTTTGCAGATGACACAAAAATCAGTATGAAAATTACCACGGCTGAGGACATTGAAAAACTTCAAGCTGATATTAATAAAGTTTTCGACTGGGTATCAGAAAATAACATGATGTTTAACAGTGATAAATTCCAGGTACTCAGGTACGGTAAAAATGAGGACCTTAAACATAATACAGAGTACAAAACACAATCAAATGTACCCATAGTAGGAAAACAGCATGTAAAGGATCTGGGAATAATAATGTCTGACGACCTAACGTTTAAGGAGCATAACCAAGCAAATATTGCGACAGCCAGAAAAATGATAGGATGGATTACGAGAACTTTCAAATCCAGGGATCCCATCACAATGGTTGTACTCTTCAAGTAACTTGTGTTGTCCCGTCTTGAGTACTGCTCAGTACTCACTTCCCTCTTCAGAGCAGGAGAGATTGCTGAAATAGAGGGAATACAGAGAACATATACGGCACGCATAGACGCAATAAAGCACCTAAATTATTGGGATCGTCTCAAAGCCCTCCAAATGTACTTGCTAGAAAGAAGACGCGAGAGATATCAAATAATATACACCTGGAAGATACTGGAGGGCCAAGTACCAAATCTACACAGTAAAATAACAACGTCCTGGAGTGAACGATATGGAAGAAAATATAGAATAGAACCAGTGAAGAGCAGAGGTGCCATAGGCACAATCAGAGAACACTGTATAAACATCAGAGGTCCGCGGTTGTTCAACGTCCTCCCAGCAAGCATAAGAAATATTGTCGGAACAACCGTGGACATTTTCAAGAGGAAACTACATTTATTCCTCCAAAGGAGTGCCGGACCAACTGGGCTGTGGTGGGTATGTGGGCCTGCGGGCCGCTCCAAGCAACAGCCTGGTGGACCAAACTCTCACAAGTCAAGCCTGGCCTCGGGTCGGGCTTGGGGAGTAGAAGAACTCCCAGAACCCCATCAACCAGGTAACCAGGTATCAATTACTTTTGTTTGGTCGTGATGGTCAAGCGGATTAAGGCGTCCTGTAGATACCAGTTGCGTTGCTCCTGGCAGTATGGGTTCGAGTCACTTCTGGGGTGTGAGTTTTCAGTCGCATATAGTCCTGGGGACCATTCACGCTTGTTCGCATATATATATATATATATATATATATATATATATATATATATATATATATATATATATATATATATATATATATATATGTATATATATATGTATATTTATATATATATATATATATATATATGTCGTACCTAGTAGCCAGAACGCAATTCTCGGCCTACTATGCAAGGCCCGATTTGCCTAATAAGCCAAGTTTTCCTGAATTAATATATTTTCTCAAATTTGTTTCTTATGAAATGATAAAGCTACCCATTTCATTATGTATGAGGTCAATTTTATTTTATTGGAGTTAAAATTAACGTAGATATATGACCGAACCTAACCAACCCTACCTAACCTAACCTAACCTATCTTTATAGGTTAGGTTAGGATAGGTAGCCGAAAAAGTTAGGTTAGGTTAGGTTAGGTAGGTTAGGTAGTCGAAAAACAATTAATTCATGAAAACTTGGCTTGTTAGGCAAATTGGGCCTTGCATAGTAGGCTGAGAAGTGCGTTCTGGCTACTAGGTACGACATATATATATATATATATATTAGTATATTTTGGTAGCAGTCTTTCCTGTAGACATATATTATTAAATATGACCGAAAAAGTAACATTAATAATTCTAACACGAATTTTCTCAATCTTTCGTACATTTCTTTTCACTGTTGGAGGTAAATCAAAAATCAATTCTCCAAAATTCATTTTTATTTCTAGTCTGACGCGACACGAGCGCGTTTCGTAAAACTTATTACATTTTCAAAGACTTTAGTTTACAAATACACAACTGAATAGAACTTACGCATCTCCGATTTTATATCCACATTTTAGTGAGGTGGATGGGGTGAGGTGGCATTAATAGGGTATTAATTTCATCAACACAAGACAGAACAAGAGGTGGCATTAATAGGGTATTAATTTCATCAACACAAGACAGAACACGAAACAATGGGTATTGAATAGAAGTGTTTGTAGAAAGCCTATTGGTCCATATTTCTTGATGCTTCTATATTGGAGCGGAGTCTTGAGGTAGGTAGAATATAGTTGTGCATTAATTGGCTGTTGATTGCTGGTGTTGACTTCTTGATGTGTAGTGCCTCGCAAACGTCAAGCCGCCTGCTATCGCTGTATCTATCGATGATTTCTGTGTTGTTTACTAGGATTTTTCTGGTGATGGTTTGGTTGTGGGAAGAGATTATATGTTCCTTAATGGAGCCCTGTTGCTTATGCATCGTTAAACGCCTAGAAAGAGATGTTGTTGTCTTGCCTATATACTGGGTTTTTTGGAGCTTACAGTCCCCAAGAGGGCATTTGAAGGCATAGACGACGTTAGTCTCTTTTAAAGCGTTCTGTTTTGTGTCTGGAGAGTTTCTCATGAGTAGGCTGGCCGTTTTCCAGGTTTTATAGTAAATCGTCAGTTGTATCCTCTGATTTTTGTCTGTAGGGATAACGTTTCTATTAACAATATCTTTCAGGACCCTTTCCTCCGTTTTATGAGCTGTGGAAAAGAAGTTCCTGTAAAATAGTCTAATAGGGGGTATAGGTGTTGTGTTAGTTGTCTCTTCAGAGGTTGCATGGCGTTTCACTTTCCTTCTTATGATGTCTTCGACGAAACCATTGGAGAAGCCGTTGTTGACTAGGACCTGCCTTACCCTACAGAGTTCTTCGTCGACTTGCTTCCATTCTGAGCTGTGGCTGAGAGCACGGTCGACATATGCGTTAACAACACTCCTCTTGTACCTGTCTGGGCAGTCGCTGTTGGCATTTAGGCACATTCCTATGTTCGTTTCCTTAGTGTAGACTGCAGTGTGGAAACCTCCGCTCTTTTCCATGACTGTTACATCTAGAAAGGGCAGCTTCCCATCCTTTTCCATCTCGTAAGTGAAATGCAGCACGGAACTCTGCTCAAATGCCTCCTTCAGCTCCTGCAGATGTCTGACATCAGGTACCTGTGTAAAAATGTCGTCAACATACCTGCAGTATATGTACCCCCTATTATATGTTACCCCCTATACCCCCTATTTGACTATTTTACAGGAACTTCTTTTCCACAGCTCATAAAACGGAGGAAAGGGTCCTGAAAGATATTGTTAATAGAAACGTTATCCCTACAGACAAAAATCAGAGGATACAACTGACGATTTACTATAAAACCTGGAAAACGGCCAGCCTACTCATGAGAAACTCTCCAGACACAAAACAGAACGCTTTAAAAGAGACTAACGTCGTCTATGCCTTCAAATGCCCTCTTGGGGACTGTAAGCTCCAAAAAACCCAGTATATAGGCAAGACAACAACATCTCTTTCTAGGCGTTTAACGATGCATAAGCAACAGGGCTCCATTAAGGAACATATAATCACTTCCCACAACCAAACCATCGCCAGAGAAATCCTAGTAAACAACACAGAAATCACCGATAGATACAACGATAGCAGGCGGCTTGACGTTTGCGAGGCACTACACATCAAGAAGTCAACACCAGCAATCAACAGCCAATTAATGCACAACTATATTCTACCCACCTCAAGACTCCGCTCTAATATAGAAGCATCAAGAAATATGGACCAATAGGCTTTCTACAATTACTTCCATTCAATACCCATTGTTTCGTGTTCTGTCTTGTGTTTGAATTTAATACCCATTCAATACCCATTGTTTCGTGTTCTGTCTTGTGTTTGAATTTAATATCCATTCAATACCCATTGTTGAAAGTTGGTTTTCACCTCATCCACCTCACCCAAATGTAGATATAAACTCGAAGATGTGTAAGCTCTATTCAGTTTCAGTTGTGTGTTTGTAAACTAAAGTCTTTGAAAATGTAATAAGTTTTACAAAATGCGCTCAAGTGTCGCGTCAGACTAGAAATAAAAATTAATTTTGGAGAATTGATCTTTGAATTACCATCAACAGTGAAAAGAAACGTAAGAAAGATAGAGAAAATTCGTGTTAGAATTATTAATCTTACTTTTTCGGTCATATTTAATAATATATGTCTACAGGAAAGACTGCTACCAAAATATACTAATATATATATATATATTTCTCACACACACACACAGATATATATATATATATATATATATATATATATATATATATATATATATATTGTGACGATAATCTCCTTCAAGAGAGATTGAGCCTGCTCTTCCCTCCTAAGTACGTCCCTATACAACAATAACAACTAATATAGAAGATATATCCAACAAGTACAACACCAAGGTTTGCCCAGAGAGCAAACGTATTCAGCACCAGGAACACCTGCTCCACCTCCGCCACTCAAACCAGCAAACTACTTGTCCGTCGCCTGCTCATCGCTGATTGGCTGGTGCCTGTCGCACCTGCTCCCTCCACCCGCCACACTAGCTGATGTCTGGGCCACCACGACCTACAGTCATCAGAATATCCCGTGCTTTCCACAAGTTAACACGTCTCATTGGTAGACTAAGCCCTGGCTTACGTGTACTAAGAGAGGTGGCAGCTTAAAGCCAATATTCCTGCACTCATATATCTCCTTGTATATTATTCACTTGTCTTAACGTAACTTTTCATTTTGCCAGTGATTACTCTTATTATTTTGTTTGATTGATTTATGTTACAATTTTTATGTCCATTTTATTCATGTTTTGCTTTTCTAACGTAATTAAAATTTCATTGTTAAATTTACTTGTGTTTTGTGTGTCTTCCCATTACCTTACCACAGACGAAAGTTCCAGATTTTCTCTTTTTGTTTCTTTATGTGACAAGGCCATACCCCTAGCTTTTGAAACAGCCGAACACCAACGCGTTACCGTCACAATATATACATATATATACATATATACATATATATATATATATATATATATATATATATATATATATATATATATATATATATATATATATATATATATATATATATATATATATATATTGGTGTATACTGGCAGCAGGTTTTCTTTCAAACATGTTTCATTGAATATGACCGCATATTCTGTATTTATTATTTTCTGGTTTAGGGCTTCTATCCCTCTAACTATTTTCTTAGCATCAGGGCTTAATTGAAATAGGAGTTCTCCAAAACTCATTTTCGTACTTTTAAGGTGAAGAAAAGAAGTGATTTACTATAGAGTGTATTACACTTATTTGTATAATTTTGCACGACGTTTCGAACCTCCATGGTTCATTCTCAAGTGAACAGATCTTACAATACTAGTTGATCTTACAATGCGGGTATAAAATCAACTAGTATTGTAAGATCTGTTCACTTGAGAATGAACCATGGAGGTTCGAAACGTCGTGCAAAATTATACAAATAAGTGTAATACACTCTATAGTAAATCACTTCTTTTCTTCACCTTAAAAGTACGAAAATGAGTTTTGGAGAACTCCTATTTCAATTAAGCCCTGATGCTAAGAAAATAGTTAGAGGGATAGAAGCCCTAAACCAGAAAATAATAAATACAGAATATGCGGTCATATTCAATGAAATATATATATATATATATATATATATATATATATATATATATATATATATATATATATATATATATATATATATATATATATAAATATGTGTATGTGAGAAAGCTGCATGAACACGCAAGCCATTGATCACTAAGAACTCTTTGACCCGGCCAGGATTCGAACCCATGCCATCTAGGATCACCCTAAAACGTACACAGTACCGTGACCACCGCACTAATGATCGTCTATAAGGATTGGTCAGTCCTGGTGCTTATTAACTAGACTCCCTGACTAATCAACCCCCGACGACACTCATGGATTCATTTGGGTACAGTTTTTCATCAAATTCTGGCGCATGCACGGGCCGCACTGAGTTTAACATGTTTGAGAAAGCTGCATGAACGCGCAAGCCATCGATCGCTAAGAACTCTTTGCCCGGCCAGGATTCGAACCAATGCCGTCTAGGATCACCTCTAAACGTACAAAGTACTGTGACCACCGCACCAATGATCGTCTATAAGGATTGGTCAGTCCTGGTGCCTATTAACTAAGCTCCCTGACTGATCAACCCCCGACGACACTCATGGATCCATTTGGGTACAGTTTTTCATCAAATTCTGGCGCATGCACAGGCCGCACTGAGTTTAACGTGGCGGGGGCATGGGGAATTAGCCTCAGCTACCATCCTCTTTTTCTAACGCGAATTTTCTCAATATTTCTTATGTTTCTTTTTACTGTCGATGGTAATTGAAAAATCAATTCTCCAAAATTCATTATTATTTCTAGTCTTACGCGACTCTTGAATGCGTTTCGTAATAACTTATTACATTTTCTTCTAGTCTTACGTGACTCTTGAATGCGTTTCGTAATAACTTATTACATTTTCAAAGACTTTAATTTACACACTCACAACTGTAACCTGAAAACACTAAACAGAGTTTTACTTATGCCTAAACTAAACAGCTTGTCTTATATACTCGCATTTGGGTGAGGTGATATGTTGCAACAGTGTTAGATGAGGTGAACAAACTTTTGACCAACACAAGACAAAATACGGAACAATGGGTATTAATTGGATAAATGAAAGGGAACAAGGGAAGTAATTGCAAAGGGCCTATTAGCCCATACTTCCTCTTGATGCTTCTATATTGGTATGGAGTCTTGAAGTGGGTAGAATATAGTTGTGCATTAATTAGGTGTTGATTGCTGGTGTTAACGTTTTGATGTGTAGTGCCTCGCAGAAGTTAAGCCGTCTGCTATTGCTGTATCTATCGATGATTTCTGATGATTTCTGTGTTGTTTGTTAAGACTTCTCTGGTGATCGTCTGGTTGTGAGAAGAGATTATAGGTTCCTTAATGGAGCCCTGTTGCTTATGAATTGTTAATCGCCTGGAAAGAGATGTTGTCTTGCCTATATACTGAGTTCTTTGAGGCTTACAGTCCCCAAGTGGGCATTTGAAGGCATAGACGACGTTAGTCTCCTTTAAGGCGTTCTGCTTTGTGTCTGGAGAGTTTTTCATGAGTAGGTTGGCCGTTTTTTTGGTTTTATAGTAAATCGTCAATTGTTCCGTCAATTGGTTTTATTGTAAATCATCCTTATTCTCCCAGTCAATTCTTCCATGATTGAAGTCCCCTATAGATGGGAGGGTGTGTGTGTATTGTTGGTACTATGGAGGGAGGGGGTAGGGGTGAGAGAAGGGGGGGGGGGGGAGTTAACTCGGTGTAGGTTATAGGTTATCTTGAGATGGTTTCGGGGCTTTAGTGTCCCCGCGGCCCGATCCTCGACCAGGCCTCCACCCCCAGGAAGCAGCCCGTGACAGCTGACTAACTCCCAGGTACCTATTTACTGCTAGGTAACAGGGGCATTCAGGGTGAAAGAAACTTTGCCTATTTGTTTCTGCCTCATGCGGGAATCGATATTGATCAGTAGGGTGTAGGGCGTAGTGTTTTTTTCACACTTGGGTGCCACAAACTAGTTCCCATATGAGCCGAGTAATATGGTGATCATGTCCCCCCCTAACTCTTCTGTCTTCCAGCGAAGTGAGGTTTAATTCTCGTAGTCTCTCCTCGTAGCTCATACCTCTCAGCTCGGGTACTAGTCTGGTGGCAAACCTTTGAACCTTTTCCAGTTTAGTCTTATCCTTGACTAGATATGGACTCCATGCTGGGGCTGCATACTCCAGGATTGGCCTGACATAAGTGGTATATAAAGTTCTGAATGATTCTTTACACAAGTTTCTGAATGCCGTTCGTATGTTGGCCAGCCTGGCATATGCCGCTGATGTTATCCTCTTGATATGGGCTACAGGAGACAGGTCTGGCGTGATATCAACTCCCAAGTCTTTTTCTTTCTCTGACTCCTGAAGAATTTCCTCTCCCAGATGATACCTTGTATTTGGCCTCCTGCTCCCTACACCTACCTTCATTACATTACATTTATTTGGGTTAAACTCTAACAACACTGGTTCGACCATTTCTTCAGTTTGTCTAGGTCTTCTTGAAGCCTCAAACAGTCCTCTTCTGTCTTAATCCTTCTCGCAATTTTGGCATCGTCCGCAAACATTGAGAGAAATGAATCTATACCCTCCGGGAGATCATTTACATATTTCAGAAACAAGATAGGACCGAGTACAGAGCCCTGTGGGACTCCACTGGTGACTTCACGCTAATCGGAGGTCTCACCCCTCCGTAACTCTCTGCTTCCCATTGCTTAGGTACTCCCTTACCTACTGGAGCACCTTACCAGCTACACCTGCCTGTCTCTCCAGCTTATGTACCAGCCTCTTCTGCGGTACTGTGTCAAAGGCTTTCCGACAATCCAAGAAAATGCAGTCCGCCCAGCCCTCTCTTTCTTGCTTAATCTGTGTTACCTGGTCATAGAATTCTATTAAGCCCGTCAGGCAAGATTTACCCTCCCTGAACCCATGTTGTCGATTTGTCACGAAGTCCCTTCTCTCCAGATGTGCTACCAGGTTTTTTCTCACGATCTTCTCCATCACCTTGCATGGTATACAAGTCAAGGATACTGGCCTGTAGTTCAGTGCCTCTTGTCTGTCGCCCAGTTTGTATATTGGGACCACATTCGCCATCTTCCATATAACTGGTAGGTCTCCCGTCTCCAGTGACCTACTATACACTGTGGAGAGTGGCAAGCAAAGTGCCTCTGCACACTCTTTCAGCACTCATGGCCAGATCCCGTCTGGATCCACAGCCTTTCTAACATCCAGATCCAGCAAGTGTCTCTTGACCTCCTCTCTCGAAATTTCGAACTCTTCCAAGGCCGCCTGGTTTACTTCCCTTTCTCCTAGCACAGTGACCTCACCTTGTTCTGTTGTGAAGACCTCTTGGAACCTCTTGTTGAGTTCATCACACACCTCTTTGTCATTCTCTCTATACCTGTCCTCGCCTGTTCAGTTTCACTACCTGATCTTTCACTGTTGTTTTCCTTCTGATGTGACTGTTGAGTAGCTTTGGTTCGGTCTAGGCTTTGTTTGCTATATCATTTTCATAACTTTTCTCTGCTTCTCTTCTCACCCTGACATGCTCATTCCTGGTTCTCTGGTATCTCTCTCTGCTTTCTGGTGTTCTGTTATTCCGGAAGTTCCTCCACGCCCTTTTGTTCAGTTTCTTCGCTTCCATACATGCCCTATTATACCATGGATTCTTCTGTTGCTGTTCGGATTTTTCCCTTTGGGCCGGGAAGAACCTGTTTACTGCCTCCTGACACTTTTGGGTAACATGGTCCATCATACCCTGTACAGACTTATCTGTGAGTTCTGTGTCCCAAGGTATTTTACTTAGGAAACTTCTCATCTGTTCATAATTCCCCTTTCGGTATGCCAGCCTTTTGATTCCTAGTTCTTTTTTGGGGGAGATAATTCCTAGCTCTACCAGGTATTCAAAGTTCAATACACTGTGGTCACTCATTCCCAAGGGCGCTTCCATCTTAAGTCCCTTATATCCCACTCATTTAGGGTAAATATCAAATCAAGCATTGCTGGTTCATCTTCTCCTCTCATTCTTGTTGGTTCTTTAATGTGCTGGCTTAGAAAGTTTCTTGTTGCCACGTCCAGCAGCTTAGCTCTCCATGTTTCTGGTCCTCCATGCGGGTCTCTGTTCTCCAAATCTATCTTCCCATGGTTGAAGTCTCCCATAATTAGTAGTCCAGATCCATTCCTGCTAGCAACAGAAGCTGCTCTCTCTATTATGTTAATGGTGGCCATATTGTTTCTATGATATTCCTGTCTGGGTCTTCTGTCATTTGGTGGTGGATTATATATGACTACGACTATAATTTTTTGCCCTCCATTTCTTATTGTTCCTATTATGTAGTCACTGAAACCTTCACATCCCTGAACAACCAACTCCTCAAAATCCCAGCCTTTTCTTACCAGCAGGGCTACACCACTACCACCTCTTCCTTCCCTCTCTTTCCTCATAACATAGTAGTCCTGTAGGAACACTGCATTTGTTACTGTTTTCGTCAGCTTTGTTTCTGTAAGAGCTATTATGTCTGGGTTTTCTTCTAGTACCCATTCTCCATGTTCATTTGCTTTATTTGTAATTCCATCTGTGTTAGTGTACATTGTCTTGAGGCTCGCTTTCTTCTGTCCCTTCTCAAATCTCCTCCTTGGTGAGTGTTCTGCTGGTGGAGGAAACTGTGCCACAGTTGTGAGGTGGATACCAGGGTTGCAGAGGATACTGGGATGAGGGGTGGGGGGTCAAGTGAAGGGGGAGGGACAGGGAGGGTATGGGGTGAAAGGGGTGGGAGGACAGGAAGGAAAGGGGTGTTTTCTATGCAGGGAAGGGTGGTGGGGTTGCCCTCCTCGCTGGTGTTACTTGGTAGCTGGTTGTGGGTTCCCCCCTCGCCTCTGGGGGTGATGTGTTGGGAGCTGTGGTTTCCTGGTTTTCCCCTCTCGCCCTGCGCTTCTTCCTTGCTTCTGCCACAATGGCCCTCTCCTCTCTCGTCATGTCCCTCTGGAGGAATATTTTTTGAATTCTCCCACATGTTGCAGGTGGCTTTTCCTTGTTAGAATCGTGTCCTTTGTGTTCTCGTTTGCAAACACAATCTTTAACACACAGTCTCGGTCTTTTTTGTACCAGCCTAACCTGAAAACCTTCTCAATGCTATGCTCAGCCCCTTCCATGTCTAGTGCCTTCAGTATTTCATTCACTGCCGCTTTGTCCTTATCATTCCACTTTTCCTATTAGAGGGTTCCTGCTCTTTAATACCCACAGCTACCACTGCTCTTTTCCTTTCCAGCATCTGGCTAGTGGAGCGTGCTGCTTCCTGTGAGGTGGCTGCTTTCATGGCTACCTCCACCACTGCAGACATTACTTCAGAGTTGTTTTTTTTTAGTATTTCTGCAAATGTTGCCTTTATTGTGGCATTCTCTACCAAAATACTATTACCACCTTTTCCCTGGGTGGTAATCTGAGTCTCAGCATTGATACTGTTCTCTTTGAGGGCTCTAATCTCCTCCTTTCATGCTGTCAGCTCTCTTTTTAGGTTGCTTATTTCATTCTTCATTTCCTGCATGTGTGTTTGTGTGTGTGTGTGTGTGTGTGTGTGTGTGTGTGTGTGTGTGTGTGTGTGTGTGTGTGTGTGTGTGTGTGTGTGTGTGTACTCACCTAGTTGTGCTTGCGGGGGTTGAGCTCTGGCTCTTTGGTCCCGCCTCTCAACTGTCAATCAACAGGTGTACAGGTTCCTGAGCCTATTGGGCTCTATCATATCTACACTTGAAACTCTGTATGGAGTCAGCCTCCACCACATCACTTCCTAATGCATTCCATTTGTCAACCACTCTGACACTAAAAAAGTTCTTTCTAATATCTCTGTGGCTCATTTGGGCACTCAGTTTCCACCTGTGTCCCCTAGTGCGTGTGCCCCTTGTATTAAACAGCCTGTCTTTATCAACCCTGTCGATTCCCTTGAGGATCTTGAATGTGGTGAATTCCCGTAGTCTCTCCTCGTAGCTCATACCTCTCAGCTCGGGTACTAGTCTGGTGGCAAACCTTTGAACCTTTTCCATTTTAGTCTTATGCTTGACTCCATGCTGGAGCCGCATACTCCAGGATTGGTCTGACATATGTGGTATATAATGTTCTGAAAGATTCCTTACACAATTTTCTAAAGGCCGTTCTTAGGTTAGCCAACCTGACATATGCCGCTGATGTTATCCTTTTGATATGAGCTTCAGGGGACAGGTCTGGCGTGATATCAACCCCCAGGTCTTTCTCTCTCTCTGACTCTTGAAGTATTTCATCTCCCAAATGATACCTGGTATATGGTCCTCTGCTCCCTACCCCTATCTTCATTACATTACATTTGCTTGGGTTAAACTCTAACAACCATTTGTTCGACCATTCCTGCAGCTTGTCCAAGTCTTCTTGAAGCCTCAATCTTCCCTCCTCTGTCTTAATCCTACTCATAATTTTGGCGTCGTCAGCAAACATTGAGAGGAATGAGTCTTTACCCTCTGGGAGTTCATTTACGTATATCAGAAACAGGATAGGTCCGAGTACAGAGCCCTGTGGGACTGCACTGGTGACTTCACTCTAATCTGAGGTCGCACCCCTCACCGTAACTCTCTGCTTCCTATTGCTTAGGTACTCCCTTATCCACTGGAGCGCCCTACCAGTTACTCCTGCCTGTTTCTCCAGCTTATGCATCAGCCTTTTATGGGGTACTGTGTCAAAGGCTTTGCAACTGTTAAAAAATTGCAGTCCGCCTATCCTTCTCTTTCTTGCTTAATTTAAGGGTACTGTGTCAAAGGCTTTGCAACTGTTAAAAAATTGCAGTCCGCCTATCCTTCTCTTTCTTGCTTAATCTTTGTCACCTGATCGTAGAATTCTATTAAGCATGTAAGGCAAGATTTACCCTCCCTGAACCCATGTTGATGGGTTGTCACGAAGTCCCTTCTCTCCAAATGTGTTACTAGGTTTTTTCTCATGTCTCCATCACATTTCACGGAATACAAGTTAAGGACACTGGCCTGTAGTTCAGTGCCTCTTGTCTGTCACCCTTTTTGTATATTGGGACTACATTAGCCGTCTTCCATATTTCTGGTAGGTCTCCCGTTTCCAGTGACCTACTATATACTATGGAGAGTGGCAAAGAAAGTGTTCCTGCACACTCTTTTAATACCCATGGTGAGATTGCGTCTGGGCCAACAGCTTTTCTTACGTAGAGCTCCAAAAGGTGCTTCTTGACCTCATCTCTTGTAATTTCGAACCCTTCCAAGGTCGCCTGGTTTGCTGTCACCTCTCCTAGCGCTGTGACCTCTCCTTGTTCTATTATAAAGACCTCCTGGAACCTTTTGTTGAGTTCTTCGCACACCTCTTTGTCATTCTCTGTGTACCTGTCCTCACCCGTCTTAAGTTTCATTACCGGTTCCTTCACTGTTGTCTTCCTCCTGATGTGACTGTGTAGTAGCTTTGCTTGGGTCTTGGCTTTACTAGCTACATAATTTTCATACCTTTTCTCAGCTACTCTTCTCACACTAACATACTAGTTCCTGGTTCTCTGGTATCTCTCTACTTTTTGGTGTTCTGTTATTACGGAAGTTCCTCCATGCCCTTTTGTTCAGCACCTTTGATTTCATAAATTCCCTATTAAACCACAGATTCTTCTTTTGCTTCTCAGTTTTTTCCTGTTGGGCCAGGGGAATAAAGCTACTTAAAGCCTCCTGACACTTTTGGGTGACAAAGTCCATCATGTCTTGTATGGACTAGATTATATCCATTAGGAATTTATTCATCTCGTCATAGTTTCCCTTTCGGTACGCCAGCCCTTTGTTTCCCAGGTCTTTTTTGGGGGAGATAATTCCTAGCTCAACCAGGTACTCAAAGATCAATACACTATGATCACTCATTCGCAAGGGGGCTTCCAACTTAATTTCCCTTATATCTGACTCATTTAGGGTAAATATCAGAACAAGCAAGGCTGGTTTATCCTCTCCTCTCATTCTTGTCGGTCCCTTGACGTGTTGACTAAGAAAATTTCTTATTGCCACGTCCAGCTCTCCATGTGTCTGGTCCTTCATGTGGGTTTCTGTTTCCCTAATCTATCTTCCCATGGTGTAAGTCTCCCATAATTAGTAGTCTGATAGTTGTTTTGATAGTTGTTTCTATCTGTCTGGGTCTTCTGTCGTTCGATGGGTTTTTTTTATATGACTACTATTATAATTTTCTGTCCTTCAGTTGCTATGGTGCCTGATATGTAGTCACTGAAACCTTCACAGTTCTGATTTATCATCTCTTCAAAACTCCAACCTTTTCTTATCAGCAAAGCTATACCACCTCCTCCTCTCCCTTCTCTCTCTGTCCTCACTACATAGTAGTCCTGTGCAAACACTGTATTTGTTATGGTTTCCGTTAGCTTTGTTTCTGTGAGTGCTATAATGTCAGGGTTTTCTTCTAGTGCCCATCCTCCAAGTTCACTTGTTTTATTTGTAATCTCGTCTATGTTAGCATACATTGCCTTGAAGCTCACTTTCTTCTGTTCATTTCCTTGTCCCCTTCTTGGTGAGCATTCTGCTTCTGGGCAAAGCTGGTCCCTCGGTGAGAAGATCTGTGAGGTGGTTTGCCAGCTCTCAGAGGATTTTTTTTTTGGGGGGGGGGGAGGGGTTCAAGGGAAGGGGGGAAAGGTAGGGTGTTGGGTAAGGAGATAGGGGGGACATGGAGAATACGAAGTGAGGGGGTTAGGAGGGATAGGGAGGGTATTGGATTAAGGGGGAGGGGGGACAGGGGGGAAAGGCAGGAGGAGGTACATGGTGGGAATGAGGGAGGGGTGACAGAGTCAGAATGGGGTGGGGGGAGGAAGGGTTGGGTGAGCATTTTTGTGGGGGCAGGTAGGGGAAGGGGAAGGGAGGGTTTCTATGCAAAGGGGGGTGGTGGTATTGCCCTCCCCTTTGGTATTGCTGGGATGCTGATTGTGAGTTCCCATCTTGTCTCTGGGACTGTTGTGTTGGGGGCTGTGATTTCCTGGTTTACTCCTCTCTCCCTGTGCTTCCTCCTTGCCTCTGCTGCCCTGGCTCTCTCCTCTTTCGTCCTGTCCCTCTGCAGGAATACATTTTTTGTATTCCTCCACATACTGCAGATGACTCTTCCTTTCTAGAATAACCTCCTTCGTGGTCTTGTTTGTAAACACCACCTTTACCAATCGGTTTCTGTCCTTGTTGTACCAGCCCTACCTGAAAAACTTCTCAATGTTTTGTTCAGCCCCTTCCATCTGTAACCCCTTCAGTATCTCATGTACTGCCTCTCTGCCCTTGCTATTCCATTCCTGCCTATTGGATCCTTCATGTTCTTTGATGCCTCAACTACCACTGATCTTTTCCTTTCCAGCAGCTGACTGGTGCACCTTGCTGCTTCCTGTGAGGTAGCTGCTTGCATGGCTACCTCCCTCACTGTGTCCATTGCTTCTGAGCTCTTTCTCATTATTTCTGCAAATGTTTCAGGTACAGAGGCATTTCCTTCCAATGCAACATACCCACCTTCCCTTTGGATGATAATCTGATGCTCAGCCTCTTCATTTTTCTCTGTGAGAGATTTGATCTCCTCCCTTGCTGATGTCAGTTCACTTTGCAGGTTGTTAATTGTATTTCTCATTTCATGAATCTCCCTCCTGAATTTCTCCAAAACTTGGGCTAACATTTCCTTCATTTGGTCACTTTGACTATTCCCTGTGTCCCAGTTGCGTCCTCCTGCCATTTTGTCCCTTTCCCTGATATGTTTTGATAGGGTTAGGCAGGGATGGGGGGTTGCAGAGAGGGGGGGCAGAGAGAGAGAGAGAGAGAGAGAGAGAGAGAGAGAGAGAGAGAGAGAGAGAGAGAGAGAGAGAGAGAGAGAGAGAGAGAGAGAGAGAGAGAGAGAGAGAGAGAGAGAGAGAACAGAGAGGACAAGCGAGAGGGAGGGAGGGTGGGGTGGGGGGGGGGGGAGGAGGGAGATGGTATGTCACTCTATCTATTGTGTCCAGTTGTCGTGTAGGTGTGTGTGTACTCACCTAATTGTACGCACGTATTGTGCTTGTGGGGGTTGAGCTTTGGCTCTTCGGTGCCGCCTCTCAACTGTCAATCAACTGGTGTACAGATTCCTGAGCCTACTGGGCTCTATCATATCTACATATAAAACTGTGTATGGAGTCGCCTCCACCATATCTCTGCCTAATGCATTCCACCTGTTAACTACTCTGACACTGAAAAAGTTCTTTCTAACGTCCCTGTGGCTCATTTGGGTACTCAAGTTTCCACCTGTGTCCCCTTGTTCGCATACCGCCAGTGTTGAATAGTTTATCCTTGTCTACCCTGTCAATTCCCCTGAAGATTTTGTAGGTAGTGATCATGTCTCCCCCTCACTTTTCTGTCTTCCAGTATCCTAAGGTGCATTTCCCGCAGCATTTCCTCGTAACTCATGCCTGTTAGTTCTGGGACTAGTCTATTGGCATACCTCTGAACTTTTTCAGTTTCGTCTTGTGCTTGACAAGGTACTGGCTCCATGCTGGGGCCGCATACTCCAGGATTAGTCTTACGTATGTGGTGTACAAGATTCTAAACGATTCCTTACACAGGTTTCTGAAGGCTGTTCTGATGTTAGCCAGCCTCGCATATGTCGCAGACATAATTCTTTTTATGTGGGCTTCAGGAGACAGGTTTGGTGTGATATCAATTGCTAGGTTTTTCTCTCTTTTTGTTTCATTAAGTACTTTATCTCCTATTCTGTATCTTGTGTCTGGCCTCCTGTTTCCACCACCAAGTTTCATTACTTTGCATTTACTCGGGTTAAACTTTAGCAGCCATTTGTTGGACCATTCATTCAGTCTGTCTAGGTCGTCCTGTAGCCTCCTACTATCATCCTCTGTTTCAATCCTCCTCATAATTTTTGCATCATCAGCAAACATTGAGAGAAACGATTCTATACCCTCTGGGAGATCATTTACATATATCAGAAAAAGTATTGGTCCATGGACTGACCCCTGCGGGACTCCACTTGTGATGTCACGCCACTCCGAGACCTCACCCCTCACAGTGACTCATTGTTACTGTTACTGTACCTGTTACTTAGGTACTCCCTTATCCAGTGAAGTACCTTCCCTTTCACTCCAGCCTGCATCTCCAGCTTTTTCACTAGCCTCTTGTGTGGTACTGTGTCAAAGGCTTTCTGGCAATCAAAAAATATGCAGTCTGCTAACCCCTCTCTTTCTTGCCTGATTTTTGTTACCTGGTCGTAGAACTCAATTAATCCTGTGAGGCAGGACTTGCCATCCTTGAACCCATGTTGATGCTGTTACAAATTTCTGTCGCTCCAGATGTTCTATTAGCTATTTCCGCGCAATCTTCTCCGTCAGCTTGCATGATATGCAAGTTAGGAACACTGGCCAGTAGTTCAGTGCTCTCTGTCTAACCCCCTTCATGAATATCGGGACTTCAATAGCCGTCTTCCAAATTTTTGGCAATTGCCTTGTTAATAGTGATTTGTTATACACTATGGAGAGTGGCAGGCCCAGTGCTACTGCTCCTTCCTTTAGTATCCATGAGGAGATTCCATCCAGACCTATAGCTTCTGTCATATCCAACTCAAGCAAGAGCTTCCTTACATTCCCACTGGTAATCTCAAACTCTTCTAGTGGTTCTTGGTCAACTATTCTTTCTCTTATCTCTGGAACTTCCTCTTGCTCTAATGTGAAGATCTCCTGGAATTTCGTATACAGTTCTTCGCACACTTCTTTGTCATTTGCAATAAATCTGTCTGCCCTAATGCTCAATTTCATTACCTGTTTCCTTAAGGTTTTTTATCCTGATGGCTGTGCAGCAATTATGTTGAGTCTTTGCCGTGCTTGCGATGTCAATTTTGTATTGCCCTTCGGCCTCTCTTCTCAACCTGTCATATTTATTCATGACATTCTGGTATCTTTCTCTGCTCTCAAGTGTTCCATTATTTCTATAGTTTCTCTACTCCCTTTTTCTTTGCTGCTTAGCTAGCCTATGTCTGTGATTAAACCATGGGTTTCTCATCCGCATTTCTTTGTTTTCCTTTTGGACCAGGACAAACTTGTCTGCTGCCCCCTTACACTTCTGCATGATGTAGTCCATCATGTGTTGGGCCGTCTTTACTCTGAGCTCTGAGCTCTGTTTCCCCATGTTATATATGTTAGGAATTTCCTTATCTACTCATAGTTTCCCATTCGGAATGCAAGCCTTTTGTTTCCAGTTCCCCTCCTCGAGTTCTTTTACCCTTCTTCAACCAGATACTCAAACGTCAGTACACTGTGGTCACTCATTCCTTCCAGGGCCTCGAAACCGATATCCCTTATTTCGGAGTCGGTCAGAGTGAAGACTAGGTCTCGCTGGTTTATGGTTTCCTCTCGTTCTTGTGGGTTCCCTGACATGCTGCTTAAAGAAGTTTCTTGTCACCACCTCCAATAGTTTAGCTCTCCATGTATCCTCATCTCCATGAGGTTCCTTGTTCTCTCAGTGTATCCTCCATGATTGAAGTCCCCCATGATTAGCAGATGGGATCTATTTCTACAGGCAGCAGAGGCTGCCCTCAAAATTAAAGTGTTAACTGCCATATTGTTATTGTCATACTCTTGACTGGGTCTTCTGTCATTTGGTGGAGGGTTATATATCACTGCTACTACTATTCTTGGTCCTCCCATTGTCATGGTGCCTGTTATGTAGTCTCTGAATCCCTCACAGCCCAGGATTAGCTGGGCCACTCCTCCTCCTTCCCTACCGTCCCTCTCTTCCCTTTATACTGTGTAGTCCTGGGGAAACACCTCATTCATTATGATTCCTGAGTGTTTTGTTTCTGTGAGTCTGATTACATCTGGGTTCACTTCTTGTGCTCTTTCCTTTAGTTCACTTATCTTACTTGTAATCCCATCTCTGTTCAGGTACATAACCCTGAAACTGGCTCTCTTCTGTCCTTCCCCAGTTTCTGTTGATTCCCATGAAACAGGGAAACAGGGAGGCTCTAGGATGGGAGGGCCTAGGGAGGGGGATCTGGGGATTCTGGGGTGTGCGAGGGGCTGGGAGGATCAGGTATGAGGGAGGGTGGTGGAGGAGGTGTTGGAATTTTCCAACACTAATAAACTACTATTGTATTATAATAAATCATTATTATTATATATTAACTACAGTAGTCACTAAATTTACTAACAGTAGTGTCAACATAAACAAACCATTGCATCTGCATATTAATGCTAGAATTCTCACGAAATAGAGCAGCAAACATTGCGTCAGATAATGTCTAGTTAAACACATTTATTACCAATGGGTTAGAGAATTGAATGTGGTTCTCTAAAATCATCAGTATTCCGTGTAATAATTACTTACGGATAATATAACTCCCAATAATCTCAAACCGAGAGTTATTAGTTACAATTGTTATCAAGTAATAGTTTTTCTGTCAGGCGCGAATGCCATGGAGAAAACTAAAATCTTCTTCATTTCTCGTTTAACACCATAAGACGAGAATGCGATAATATTTAAATCCCAATAATTGCAACCCAGTCCTCATTAAAGTATTTCAACCACAATTGTGCGGAAAAGTATTATTCGTGATTAATAATTTCTGTGGTGAATGCGAGACGCGGGTTGGGGGGGGGCGACGACGCCATTGTAGAGCGAGCGTGCCTGGACAGCGGACGAGAGAGAAGGGTCCTAGCATCAAGAGTGGCGAGACACGTGGCGATTGGGAGTTATCAGCAAGAATTACACTTATACTCAACTAATAGTGAATAATTATTCTTCCACGTGCTCCATAGTGCTCAGCCAACCAATAACGCGTCTATAATTAAAGCCAAAACCCACAAATACGTGTACAACGGCGTGAAAGTTTGGGACTGGCAGATGCGATATCGGCAACTTCAGTAGTAACTACGCTCACGTTAAGTATAGTTTCTTTCTTGATGCATCATTTAAGATTGTATATTTGTGAGTAGTCTGTCGTTACATAGTGAGACGACCCCATATCCAACGTTAGTACCACATTAGCGTTTCTTCTATTTTCATGAATATTGAGATTAAAGATAGCCTATTCCAATGCTACTTAATATTATTTAATTTACAGCTCGTATGTGAGGAGTCAACGAGTCGTTAACATCCTACGTGTTATTCACCTCTAATTCCTTCTATGTGGAGATCCTGAGATCACAAGGACGAATCACAAACGATGTCATAGAAATCGTCTTACAGCTAAGACTTTTTGTACACATTTAATTCTTCCAATTTGATCCTTATACAAATTTGCAGGATTACTATATTGAATATTCTTACCATACATGATGATTGGAAATTTATGTGTTTACTTAGATGGTTGCTCCGTAATTTAATAATCATTAATATTCTCAATTTGAGTTCACATATTTGAATCTATAACATTTTAGATCATAATATTATTTACTCAGCAATGAACCACACTAGTTCCTAGACATATATGAAGTTCTAGTAATACCCCCCAATGTAGGTGTTTGAGGCTCTGACTTTAGTTAATTAATGATACAGTCCATTCCTTATTTTAAGTGATTATTCTTTCTAATACTTATCCATAGACACTGGTTCTTTTGTGTTTTTCTAATGATCACTTTTATTAGTTTCCCTCTTTTCTCAAAAGTGGGTGGTCCTTTGTTATTAAATTAAATAAGTAAATAATTGAATAATTGAGTCAAGCCCCAGATATCCCACATTTTGGTCCTTCGAACCAGATACATACTAATTAGTAATAACTAATCACCGTGTGAAGTAGTTTAGACTAACCACATTTATTAATTGTGTCTACCGGCAGTGTACCACATAGGTTAGCCTAATTCACACCAATTTATTTGCTACTTATACCTCATATATAAGGTAGCACTCGTGGGACACAGTCAATTACCCACAACACTTAGATCTATATTTCATACTGAGGTAAGAATCTTCAGGTCACCAGGAGCAACAGCTCATAACTTGTATATTAATTAATCACTAACACCAATCATGTGTTAACCATTATTGGGCTATACAAATATTTCAATTTACGGCTGTCAGCAGATTGTCCATTATAGCCTAAATTCAATCCATAATTATTGATGCACTCAAGTCAGTGAATGCATTAACATTTAGGATCCAGTATACTAATACAAATTACTGATCCCATACTAATTAATCATTACTAACCCTTATAACATTAGATTCCACAATTAGGAAGTACATTCAGGAGTTAAATATTATTTACGGCAGTAGAATACTTGCCAAACACAATTAATTCTCTTGTGTTCATTTAATTTCTTATACACATAATTTCTACCAGTGTATATATTATATAAAATTACAAAATCCAAAAACATAGCACTATTTGCACATTATTGCACCCCATTTATTGTAGTTATTATGCCAACCCAAGAGAGGTAGGATATTTCAGACTGACACGGTACTAAGATTTGTACAAATTCAGTCTACACCATTAGCTGCATTAATAGGTAGGGTTATTACCTAACTAGTACTGTTAGACAGTGCTGGTGCATTATTAATTTATGTAGTGCTAACCCTAATGGGTGGGAGTAACCATTTATTGTGTGATTATATTTTACTACATATTTCTGTGTACATCTTTGAGTGTTACTGTAAGTCCACTACCCATCCAAGGCTGATTTTGAAGAGCTAAGCTAAGGAACACCTGTAGTGAGACCAAGGTACCACTCAAATCTTAGTTGCTTATTATTAGGTAGGTAGCTAACCTCTAAATGAGGTAAATTACAATCAGCCTCAAGAAAATGTCAGGCTGTCAATAATTATACCTGCTCCACATAAAGGAGCAAGTGCCATAGCTGTCCAAGTAGCTATATAAGCCCTATAAGGCTCAAACTTACAGCCAGAATGGCTACTCCTGAACAGTTAAGGAGAACCTGTATTGGCCTGAGAGGTCTTCAAAATCACCTATCAAGACTACTTGACAAATGTGACAACTGTTTAGGAACCAACTCAGTTGACTTCTTCGAGCTAAACATTTCCACAAAGGTGGCTAGCCAAAAATATGTCCAGGTGAAGGATATAATCGAGTCTTATAGGAACATACTCCTTAGCAGTAATACTGACCCAGACGAATTGCGTCTGATAGAATCTGATCTTGCCGACTATGAAAATATAATTCAAGACAAGTTAGATCAATAACAAAGTGCTTGCGAGACAAAATGTTCCAGAGTGGATAGAACATTTTTGTAGTAGACCTACACCCGAGCAAGCACCCAGCTCAGATGAAATACATGAGCTACCTCAAAATGAGGAGAATCCTCTAATCAATACTGATCACTACACAGGATCAACAACTGAAGTTCAACCTTCATTTTCTAACATCTCATCTAATACAACTTCACGTAATAATTTATTTACAGAGTCTGATCAATTTTCAGACAGCTCTTCTCAATGTTCCCTGGATTCTATAAATTCAATGCATGAGGCTACTGAATTAACTAGCTCCTCACAGGAACCCAGAGAAACAAGTGAAGCTGCAGATGAAACTCTTAGTGAAGCTGTAATAATCAGCGAATCTGAACCAGAAAATGACAAAGCTATGCAGCAGCAGCCGAAGCTGTAATTAAAGCTGAGGCTAAACAAGAAGCCTCGAGCAATACAAGTAATGGTCATAATTACTCACACCAGCCTTCTAGAGTAAGTGCTAACAATGAGAAGACTGTTATAAACCTTGTACATCAGTTACTAGATTTGTCTCCTCCAGAACAATCAGTTGACTGTTTACAAGCCTTTAGTTTTCAGCTTGAGTCACTGTTAAATTCCTTCAGTAAAGAGGTGGATCACCCAACTGCTGAGTGGATGACTAAAATTACCATCCAAAGAAAATTGTCTGGTGACACACTCAATAAATTATATGTATACCAGAATGGTAATGCCCTGTCAATGCAGAATATATTTACAGGTTTGCGCAATATAAGCAATCATACAGCAAACCAGGCACTTAATGCCTCTTCTGAATGCACCGAAACTGTACCCACATCAGTTGCCTTACCTGGAACTCCTAAAGTGACACTGTCACTAGGTAATAAGGGTACTAATAATCGATGTGATAACAATAAGTCAAACACTGATTCATCAGTAAGGCCCAAGAGCCCCACAGGTGCTCCTAAGAGACCAAATAGTCCAAAGAGCACTCCCAAGAGCCCCACAGGTGCTCCTACGAGACCTAATAGTCCAAAGAGCACTCCCAATAGCCCCACAGGTGCTCCTAAGAGACCTAATAGTCCAAAGAGCACTCCCAAGAGCCCAGTAATTGCTCCCTAGAGTACACCAAGTACTCACAAGAGAATAAATAACAAGCAAATGCAAGCAGCAAAACCATCTCAACCTGCAGTTACTGTTTTACCTAAACCGGTAACCCCTAAACGAGCTGTAGGATGGGGAATGTGCTTGTTTTGCAATCAAAAACATTATCTCTACAAATGTACTAATTGCCCTAATAGAGACACAAGAGTCAGACGACTCAAACAGTTACACAAATGTACTAGGTGTCTCAAATCACATAGTGTTAATAGCTGTGACACCCCACTGAACACCTGCAATAGGTGTAGAAGGGGCAAGCATCATGCTGCACTGTGCAAATTAGTTAGGACAAATTATGTCAATCCTAGAATAGGAGGTAGAGAATCTACACCAGTACAGTGCTGCAAGGTGCGAGATGTGTACAGCGTAATTTCACAAGCATCTCAAGTGGATGCTGCTTTGCCCACTGCCCAACTTCAAGTAAAGAACAAAGGAGCCAAGATCACCACTCGTGGACTATTTGATCAAGGTTCCCAGAGAACTTTCATTACTCAGAAAGCGGCAGAGGCACTCAATTTACAACCAATCAGACAGGTAAAATTAAACCTGTCAGGGTTCATGATAAATCGAGGAACCCATGAATACTCAGTAGTTCAACCGCTTGTATGACTAGGTAGTCATGTTAAGGCTATCCAAGCCATTGTTGTAGATCAAATACCTTTTGACCTAAATATTAAGGGTCTGGGGTACACAGCCCACTTCCTGCAGGAACGTGAAATTAATTTGGCTGACAACAAGTTAACGTCTGACCGCCTTAACAATGTAGATGTACTAGTAGGAGCAGACTACTATTACCAGTTCATAACTGGACATGTTAAACGATTGGGCATGAATATGCTCCGATCAGCAGGTGGCTACTTACTTACTGGTAAAGTTCTGAATGTGAACAAGCCTAAGCCTGCCAACAATAATAAATTAGTCAGCAGTAAATCAATTCTCCAGCAGCCAGCTAAAATGAGTAACACAGCTGAGTAATAAACCCAGATTGAATGTAGTACAATTAGTATTCGCCGAGATGTTTCATAGCTCTCAGTGGAAAACCAGTGGTCCGTACCTAAACAAGTACAAGTCACAGTGATCAAGCCATTGAATCCACTGCAGACCTAGAATTATTCTCGACAAGTAATAATTGACCACAGTCAGTCTCCCTAGGTAATTAATAATGTTAGGCTAGAGAATCTAGCACTCCCTAGGTAATTAATAATATTAGGCTAGAGAATCTAGCACTCAATGCATCTAGCATTTCCTGAATTTAGCAATACTATGAAGTCATCAAGCAACTTCTATAATTATAAATTCACTGGGACCAAGGTCCAAATTGCGCTTAAGGTTTGCCAAGAAAACTTTATTAATACAATGTTTTCTGCACTAAGAGTTAGTGAAAAATACTTGCATCAATTTTTGTTTGAGTTGTTTTTCTTTCGTTTCTGCTTAATTATTGTAGGAACGCAGCACGAACAAACTTGCAAACTTACCAATATGTAAATGAATCTACAGAGAACTAATAACCCGTGAAACGTTTAGGTTAGGAAAATGTTACAAATTATCTTTGAATAGGATTAATCGTGGCAGTAATTAAATTTCCAGCAACCTTAGGTTTCCCTTTGTTTAATGCATTATCATTAAACATCAGCATTGTTACTTAACATGCTTAATGAGCTCAATATAGCTCACCTTTGAGTTAACGTAATATTTGAGCACTTTAATGTTCCCCATGCTAATACGAGCACTGCTCGCCATGATAATTGAACGCTACAATGCTCCACCTCGTTAATTCGAGTTCAATATAACTCGCCCTGAGTTAGCGTAACAATTGAGCACTTTAATGTTCCCCATGCTAATACGAGCACTGCTCGCCATGATAATTGAACGATACAATGCTCCCCGCGCTAATTCGAGCACTGCTCACCAAATAATCTGCCTAGATTCCGTGCTTAGCTATTCTTCAACAAGGATCTTGCACTAATAACCCGAGTTGATCTTACAGCTCACCTGTGAATTAACGTAATAATTGAGTGCTTTATTGTTCCCCATGCGAATACGAGCTCAATATTGCTCACCATGATAATTGAACGCTACAATACTCACCCTGTTAGTTCGAGCTCAATATAGCTCATCCTGTTAACTGTTAACGAGCTCAATATAGCTCACTCTGTTAACGAGTTCAATATAGCTCACCCTATTAACTGTTAACGAGCTCAATATAGCTCACTATGTTAACGAGCTCAATATAGCTCACCCTGTTAACTATTAACGAGCTCAATATAGCTCACCCTGTTAACTGTTAACGAGCTCAATATAGCTCACTCTGTTAACGAGCTCAATATAGCTCAACCTGTTAACGAGCTCAATATAGCTCACTCTGTTAACGAGTTCAATATAGCTCAACCTGTTCACGAGCTCAATACAGCTCCCAATGTTAATTTGAGTACATTATTGCTCACAATTTAGCTAGAGTAACTTTACTAAGAATTAGGGAGTTATCACAATTAGCTTAGTCCTCTACTTAGGTAGGTTAGAAATTTAAACCATTTATTTAGGTAGGTTTAGGGACTTTAGTTAGTGTCAACTGAGTACTAGCCTAGTCTGCACTCACAATTAATTACAGTTGACTATACTTATAGAGACTGATTTAATAAAATCAATTTTCATCTAAAGGTTGAGGATGTATTAATGAGTTTACAGTGTCAAGCCTATGAGCTGCAATTCAATTAGCTCATAATTCAGAATGACTAGGCTACTAATCTCACTGTCGATTCAGAATTTTCCTTGATTTTAATGAACAAACCTTTTCAGTTCCTTAATATTACACTAATTTAGCTAATTAGCAACTTAGTTATACCATCAGTCAGAATGACTACTGCACGGCAGTACATATTAAATTAAATTTCATCATTTGATTTTGGGGTGATCATGATGCTGCGTGATGTTATTGTCTAGTAACTCAATAGTTACAAGTCACAGCGACCCTAGACAGTGACCTTACTGTAGTGTCACAGTCTCCTTGATCTTGAATGACCCAATAATACTTTACTGTATAATAATGTAGAATACAACTTATACAATAATGTTATCAGTTCTTAAGAGCTTTTTCTGAGTTTGCCTACAATTCAGCAACTATGTAATACAGCATTACATGTCACTGCGACCCTAGTTATTGAGTTTATTGTAAGCTTTAGAGAGTTCTTGATTACCGATAACTTAATCATTTAATATTTCAATGTTTAATCCTTAATTTGTTTGTGTAGGCTATTCACAATAACATTATTTCATCTAGAGTATCTATGAGTTTGCAAACTTTGTGCAAAAAAGTGCAAAGACTTAGTAACATAAATGTTACATGTCATAGCAACACTAGTCACAGAGTATATTGTAGGCTTCATTAGTAATTAACTTTAGATGATTCACAATGCCATGTTCCATTTAACATGATATTCTTTACAAGACTCAAATTTTTTGTATGTCCTTGACAATTACGGGACATCCGTTATGTGTGTACTAACATACTAACATTAATACTAACTTCGGGATAGGTATGTCAGTACTCAACATTGCACTGCGACCCAAGAATTATCCCCCCGGGATTATGTTGGAAATTTCCAACACTAATAAACTACTATTGTATTATAATAAATCATTATTTTTATATACTAACTACAGTAGTCACTAAATTTACTAACAGTAGTGTCAACATAAACTAACCATTGCATCTGCATATTAATGCTAGAATTCTCACGAAATAGAGCAGCAAACATTGCATCAGATAATGTCTAGTTAAACACATTTATTACCAATGGGTTAGAGAATTGAATGTGGTTCTCTAAAATCATCAGTATTCCGTGTAATAATTACTTACGGATAATATAACTCCCAATAATCTCAAACCGAGAGTTGTTAGTTACAATTGTTATCAAATAATAGTTTTTCTGTCATGCGCGAATGCCATGGAGAAAACTAAAATCTTCTCCATTTCTCGTTTAACACCATAAGACGAGAATGCGATAATGTTTAAATCCCTATAATTGCAACCCAGTCCTCATTAAAGTATTTCAACCACAATTGCGCGGAGAAGTATTATTCGTGATTAATAATTTCTGTGGTGAATGCGAGACGCGGGTTGGGGGAGGCGACGACGCCATTGTAGAGCGAGCGTGCCTGGACAGCGGACGAGAGAGAAGGGTCCTGGCATCAAGAGTGGCGAGACACGTGGCGATTGGGAGTTATCAGCAAGAATTACACTGATACTCAACTAATAGTGATTAATTATTCTTCCACGTGCTCAGCCAACCAATAACGCGTCTATAATTAAAGCCAAAACCCACAAATACGTGTACAACGCCGAGAAAGTTTGGGACTGGCAGATGCGATATCGGCAACTTCAGTAGTAACTACGCTCACGTTAAGTATAGTTTCTTTCTTGATGCATCATTTAAGATTGTATATTTGTGAGCAGTCTGTCGTTACACAGTGAGACGACCCCATATCCAACGTTAGTACCACATTAGCGTTTCTTCTATTTTCATGAATATTGAGATTAAAGGTAGCCTATTCCAATGCTACTTAATATTCTTTAATTTACAGCTCGTATGTGAGGAGTCAACGAGTCGTTAACATCCTTCGTGTTATTCACCTCTGATTCCTTCTATGTGGAGATCCTGAGATCACAAGGACGAATCACAAACGATGTCATAGAAATCGTCTTAAGGGGGCCTTAGATTCCAATTTGCCCTAAAAATGCAACAAATGAAAACTCGTTCGATTTCAATCAAACTTTTTTGACAAATTCTATATGAAAAGGGTTTCATCTGGTCCAAGTTTCAGCATCGTAGCATAAATAGGAAGGGAGAAGAAAAATATTGAAGTAGTTGTGAAAATTATGCCAAAAAGATTAACTAAGCTAAGACTTTTTGTACACATTTAATTCTTCCAATTTGAGCCTTATACAAATTTGCAGGATTATTATATTGAATATTCTTACCATGAATGATGATTGGAAATTTATGTGCTTAGACGGTTGCTCCGTAATTTAATAATCATTAATATTCTCAATTTGAGTTCACATTTTTGAATCTATAGCATTTTAGATCATAATATTATTTACTCAACAATGAACTGGTGACGAACCACACTAGTTCCTAGACGTATATGAAGTTCTGGTAATACCCCCCCAATGTAGGTGTTTGAGGCTCTGACTTTAGTTAATTAATCATACAGTCCATTCCTTATTTTAAGTGATTATTCTTTCTAACACTTATCCATAGACACTGGTTCTTTAGTGTTTTTCTAATGATCACTTTTATTAGTTTCCCTCTTTTCTCAAAAGTGGGTGGTCCTTCGTTATTAAATTAAATAAGTAAATAATTGAATAATTGAGTCAAGCCCCTGATATCCCACAGGAGGGAGGGTTTTGGGGGGTTTAGTAAAAAGAGAGGGCATGGGGGGAAGGGTGAGAGGGGGTGGGTGGGTAAGAAGTGGAGGTTTGGGAGGTGAGTGAGAGAGGGAAGCTTTGTGAGTATAGGGGGAAGGGAGGGCTTGGGAAGGGTAAGGGGGGTAGGGGGGCCTGGGGGTGCAGAAGAGGAGGGAGAGCTTGGGAGGGTTGTGAGGAAGGGAGAGCTGAGTGAGGTGAGGAAGAAGGGAGGGCTTAGGGGAATGGGGTAGAAGGGCGGGCTTAGTGGGGTTGGGAAAATGGAGGGCTTAGGGGGGTGGGGGAGAAGGGAGGGGGTTGAGTGGGGGGAGGATGCCCTAGGTGAGCACTTGATGGGGGGCTGGCAGGGGTTGGGGCAGGTAGGATGTCTACTGGGGGGAAGGTGAGGGTGGTGCTCCTCTCCCTGCGGCTGATGAACTGCTTGTGGAGGATATCCCACTCCCCTCTGGGATTGTTCCGGGTTGTGGTTCCCTGACTACTTTCTTTCTCCCTGCGCTCCTTCATTCTCTCGTTGGGTGTGTACTTACCTTGTTATACTTACCTACTTGTCTTTGCGAGGGTTTAGCTCTGGCTCTTTCGTCCCGCCTCTCAACTGTGAATCGACTGATGTAAAGGTTCCTGAGCCTATTGAGCTCTATCATATCTACACGTGAAACTATGTATGAAGTCTGTCTCCACCACTTCACTTCCTAATGCATTCCATTTGTCTGCTACTATGACACTGAAAAAAAACTTTCAAATGTCTCAATGGCTCATTTGGGTACTCAATTTTCACCTGTGTCCCTTAGTGTTAAATAGTGTTCCCCTTGTGTTAAAAAGTCTGTCTTTAACTACCATATCAATTCCTATGAATATCTTGTATGTGGCAATCATGTCCCCCCTAACTCTTCTGTCTTCCAGTGACGTGAGGTTAAATTCCCGTAGTCTCTTACCCCTCAGTTCGGGTACTAGTCTGGTGGCATACCTTTGAACCTTTTCCAGTTTAGTCTTATTTTTGACTAGATATGGTCTCCATGCAGGAGCCGCATACTCCAGGATTGGTGTAACATATGTGGTATAAATAGTTCTGAAACATTCCTAACACAAGTTTCTAAAGGCCGTTCTTATGTTAGCAAATCTGGCAAATGCCGCTAATATTATCCTCTTGATATGGGCTTCAGGGTACAGGTCTGGCATGATATCAATCCCCAGATCTTTCTCTCTATCTTTGACTCCTGATGTATTTTATATTCCAAATGAAACCTTGTATCTGGTATTCTGCTTCCTACACCTATCTTCATTACATTTCATTTGCTTGGGTTAAACTCTAACAACTATTTGTTCAACTATTCCTGCAGCTTGCCAGGTCTTCTTGAAGCCTCAATCTGTCCTCCTTCTGTCTTAATCCTTCTCATAATTTTGGCGTCGTCAGCAAACATTGAGAGGAATGAATCTATACCCTCAGGGAGATCATTTACGTTATCAGAAACAGAATAGGACCAAGTACAGAAACCTGTGGGACTCCACTGGGGACTTTACACAAATCCCTGAATCCATGTTGGTGATTTGTCATGAAGTCCCTTCTCTCCATGTGTTACTAGGTTTTTTCTCACGATCTTTTCCATCACCGTGCATGGTATACAAGTTAAAGACACTGGTCGGTAGTTCAGTGCCTCTTGTCTGTCACCCTTTTTGTATATTGGGACCACACTAGCTGTTATCCATATTTCTGGTAGGTCTCCTGTCTCCAGTGAACTACTATACACTATGGAGAGTGGCAAGCAAAGGGCCTGTGCACGTTCTTTCAGTACCCATGGTGAGATCCCGTCTGGACCAACAGCCTTTCTAACATCCAGATCCAACAGGTGTCTCTTGACCTCATCTCTCGTAATTTTGAACCCTTCCAAGGCCGCCTGGTTTACTGCCCCTTCTCCTAGTGCTGTGACCTGATCTTGTTCCATTGTGAAGACCTCCTGGAACCTCTTGTTGAGTTCTTTGCACACCACTTTGTTATTCTCTGTATACCTGTCCTTGCCTGTTCTAAGTTTCATTACCTGTTCTTTCACTGTTGTTTTCCTCCTGGTGTGACTATGGAGTAATTTTCGGTCGGTCTTGGCTTTGTTTACTATATCATTTTCATAATTTTCTCTGCTTCTCTTCTCACACTAACGTACTCATTCCTGGTTCTCTGGTATCTCTCTCTCTGCTTTCTAGTTTTCTGTTATTTCGGAAGTTCCTCCACTCGAGGAAGTTCCTCCTCCTACGAGGGGCCTCGTAGCCTGGTGGATAGCGCGCAGGACTCGTAATTCTGTGGCGCGGGTTCGATTCCCGCACGAGGCAGAAACAAATGGGCAAAGTTTCTTTCACCCTGAATGCCCCTGTTACCTAGCAGTAAATAGGTACCTGGGAGTTAGTCAGCTGTCACGGGCTGCTTCCTGGGGGTGGAGGCCTGGTCGAGGATCGGGCCGCGGGGACACTAAAAAGCCCCGAAATCATCTCAAGATAACCTCAAGATAACTCCCTTTTGTTCAGTTCCTTTGCTTCCATACATGCCCTGTTAAACCATGAATTCTTCTTTTGCTTCTCGGATTTTTACTTTTCCCTTACGAAACTTCTCCTCTCATAATTTCCCTTTCGGTATGCCAGCCTTTTGTTTCCTAGCTCTTTAGGGGGAAATAAATTCTAGCTCTATCAGGTACTCAAAGGTCAAAACACTGTGAACACTCATTCCTAAGTGTACTTCCGTTTTAACTATCCTTATGTCCCACTCATGTAGGGTAAATACCAGATCAAGCATGGCTGGTTCATCTTCCCCTCTCATTCTTGTTAGTTCCTTGATGTGTTTGCTTAGAAAGTGTCTTGTTGCCACGTCCAGCAGCTTAGCTCTCCATGAATCTGGTCCTCCATGTGGGTCTCTGATCTCCCATCTATCTTCCCTTGGTTGAAGTCTTCGATTATTAGTTGTTCAGATCCATTCCTGCTAGCGACAGAAGCTGCTCTCTCTATTATGTTAATGGTGGCCATGTTATTTCCATCATATTCCTGTCTGGGTCTTCTGTCATTTGGTGGTGGATTACATAAGACTTCGATGAACAGTGGACTTCGATGACTTCGCCCAATTGCATTCTTTTCAGCAAGCCTGTCACCCACTGAAGAGAAGTACAGCACTTTTGATAGAGAACTGTTCGCCATCTTTGCAGCCGTACAACATTTCCCGAGTTGCCCGAGCATATAAGCAGCAGAGTAGCGAGTAATAACTAGTCTACTTTCAAGTGTAGTTTAGAACAGACACATGAGAGATACTGTACCGACTCTCAGTGCCATAAAGAGAGGTAGGAATTCTTGAGGTAGGAACTCATGGCTTTGAAGTATGGTGTAGTGGATACAGCATGCAACTGCCACCTTGTTGGCCAGTGTTCGAGTCCCCTGGTGGGTTGAGTGTCTAAAAAGTTATAAACTTCAGCTACTGGAATAGGGTAGTCTGTGCATTAAGCATTTGGCACTGAGTTTTCCCATATAACAGGAACCGATGAAAGAGCATTAGAGGTCCCACACTATCTCATTGCCTGGGAGAGGATTGGAGTTCTGGTTGGTTAAATACCCCAGAATTCCTACCTCTCTTTATGGCTTTGAAGTATGGTGTAGTGGATACAGCATGCAACTGCCACCTTGTTGGCCAGTGTTCGAGTCCCCTGGTGGGTTGAGTGTCTAAAAAGTTATAAACTTCAGCTACTGGAATAGGGTTGTCTGTGCATATATATATATATATATATATATATATATATATATATATATATATATATATATATATATATATATATATATATATATATATACATATATATATATATATATATATATATATATATACATATATATACATATATATATATATATATATATATATATATATATATATATATATATATATATATATATATATATATATATATATATATATATACTAGCGGTACCCAGCCACGTGTTGCTGTGGCTCAGCAAGGCATAGGCATTGATTAGCCACAGCAACCTTCCCATGTCATCCAGTCCTCCCCACCATTCTCCCCTCCCCTTTCCCCTCGTCCTCCCAATCATTCCTAACTTCCCCGTCCCCTTGTCCTACCCACCATTCCACCCCCTTCCCCGTCCATTTATCCCCCCCCCACTATTCCCCCCTCCTCTCCACCATCCCCCACTCCCCTGTCTCCTTGTCCTGCCAACCATTCTCCATTCCCCTGTCCCTTCGTCCCCACCATCCCCATCTCCCCTGTCCCCTCGTCCTCCCCACCATTATCCCCTCGTCCTGCCCACAATCCCCCACTCCCATTCCCTGGTCGTCCGCACCAGTCTCCACTTCCTGGTCCGATGCATTCCCAAATAATCTGACGTTCCCATTAGAAGATTGGGAACATCAAGTAAACTGATGTGGTAAACAACGCAGCTCAATTCCAATGCAAAGTTACACAAAAAAATTAAATCAAAATGAAAATAAATCGAAATCTACGAAAATTCAATTTATCAATGCAATTGGAAACATTGAAATGGAATCGTAACATATATAGTATAGTGTGTGTTGCTATTACTTGCAACAGATGGCACTGTTTAAAAAAAAATGTGTTTTCCTGTCACAGGTGTGGCATATGCGTAGTAGGTATATGAAAAGTCGAGCGAATTCAAATGAAACATTGTGTCATAATTACAAAATAATCGGTGAAGAACTTTCGGAGATTACAGCATATGTTGCTCTTACGTCCAACAGATGACGCTGTATTTAAAAAATAACTTGTTTTTCCTATTACAGGTGAGGCGTGTATATAGTAGGTATATAAAAACACACGCCTATTCGAATGCAATGTTGTGTCAAAATTTCAAAGCAATTGGTAAAGAGGTTTCGAAGATTTCCCTCACATGAAAAACAGTTTTTCCCAAAAAAACAATTTTTTTCCTTTCACAGACGTGACATCTATATAGTATGTATATAAAAACCCACTCGGATGCGAATGGAACGTTGTTTGAAAATTTCAAAGCAATCGGTGAAGAACTTTCGGAGATTAGTGATTTTGAACAAACGAACATATACATTTTTAATTATATAGATATACTAGCTGTACCCGCCACGCGTTGCTGTGGCTCAGTCTGTTTAAATGGAAAAGAAAGAGAAAGCGTACGTTTCTAATATGCTTAATTTCACAAGGTTTGTGGGTATACAATACTTTTTGTTGTTCCATTGTCTGGGGAGATATAGAAATTGTCTGCTTTGCCGACTCTAGAACACGCAACATATAATTGTCCATGTGAGAAGCAATTCGTGTATAGATATAAACCGCACAATTCTAAAGATTGGCCCTGAGCTTACAGAATTATAACTTTCAGATCTCCTACATCAAAGGATCATATAACATAGTTGCAGATGCACTATCACGTGTCCATGAAGTGGAATCTCCAGTCTCCAACATCCTTCCAGCATTGATATCTCAGGCAATAGGAAGGGGCTAGAATTTCTCCCTTGGGAGTGTAATTGGCTACCCCCTAGTATCAGAGCTTTACATTCTACATTGCAGCCAACCCATGTGATCAAGGTTGCAACTATCGACCCCATTATACTCCTCTCGATGTACCGAGTTCACTGGTGCCCAACTCGATTAACATTGTATACCAATTACAGGAGTTATCTCTTGCATGCACATCATCAAGCAATGAGTTATTGCTTTGAGGAACGAGTCTCTCACATAACCCCCAATTTCAAATGCATTTTTTAAACAGGCATTAACACAAGCACAAACTTGTGCTTGCAACAAGAAATGAACAAGCATGCTTGCAACATAAAGCTTAAGAGTTCCATGATGTCTTCTGCATTAGCTGATGACACTTGCTCTTCTTCCTCAAGTACAAATCTTCTCTGCTTCTTCTCAGGTGTATATAAATCATGCAGCTGCTTTGTAAAGCGCTTGTGTATGCACTGGAGCAAAAATGGCTCAACACCTCGAACTGGCACCAAACACATGACTCAACCAATCAGACTACATGAAATAAGTTCCTTAATAATGGTACACCTTATTTGTAGCTGTATAAATGACAGCTGGCTGTCAAATACAATGACACCCTCAGTGCTTCCTGGACTCCACCAAGGAATCCATCTTGACATTTGACACCTCATGTGTCTAGATGACTGGTTAAATTGTCCATCGCCTTCTCTCACATTTATTGACAGCACCACAAGCAAACCCAAGCACACACAACCAGCTCTTCCTTCCTTACCAACACAGCTCACTTTTGCACCGTCTGCAACTTGGTCATGTCTCGTCTGACAACTAACACGTAGGGTAGAATTCCACGTTCACCCCCACTTTCAGCTGAACCATCCGTAATAGCTGCAATTATGACATCTCCCATTCTCCTCATTTTCTCATAAGGTGTCATCTGACACCTTTGTGACGGTAAAGTGTTGGAGTGTTGATGTTCGGCAGTTTCAATAGCAGGGGGCAATGCCTCGTCACATTTACAGAAAAAAAAGAGACTGCTTGCCTGTTTGTCTGTGGTAAGGTAATGGGAAGACACACAAAACACAAAGTATAAACAATGAAATTTTAATTACTCTAGAAAACAAGATATGAACAAAGACAATCCCTTGGCTTACGTAAAATTCAAAACAAGTCAACAAACAAAACAACATGAATAATTAATGGCTGTAAAATTTACTCTAAAACAAAATAAAGTGCAAGAATAATAATAATATTAATCAGGTGCTGAGAATACTGGCTTAAGCTGCCACCTCCCTTAGTACACGACAGCCAGAGCTTTGTCTACTAGAGAGAGATGTCAACCCCAAAGAGCACAGAGATATTCTGAGGAGTACGGCGTGTGCTGGCCCAGACGTCGACTCAGGTAGTGGGTGTGAGTGCAGGTGCGGCGACATACCAGTCAATCAGGAGCAGGCAGGCGGAGAATGGGTAGTTTGCTCGTTGACGGCGGGCGGGAACCGATGTGTCTGGTGGTGCAAGGTACGCTTTGCTTCCTGGGCAAAACTTTTGGCGATACTGGTGGACGTATCTTCAATATAGTATCTTGTACTTGAATGACGTGAATTATGTAGGGAAGAGCAGGCTCAATCTCTCTTGAAAGAGATTATCGTCACACCTTACACTTGGGATACCGTCCAGAGTGACATCTCGTGCCACAGAATTAATCTTTGCAGCAGAGGTCAGTCTGACACCACAGTCACCTGGTTCCACAGTCGATAATCTCTTTCAAGAGAGATTGAGCCTGCTCTTCCCTACATGAAGTTACTTATATACATACAACAATAAGATGCTACCTTCAAGATACGTCTACCAGTAGCACAAAACGTTTTGACCAGGAGGCAAACGTACCCTAAACTCCGCCCTACTCCACACTCCCTCCATGCCGGCTCGCCACCGTCATCAACCAGCAAACTACCATTCCCAGTCTGCCTGCTTCTGATTGGTGACCCGCCGACTGCACACCTGCACCTCTGCACCTCAGCGCCCTCTACCAAGTCGATGTCTGGGCTTGAGCCAGGTATTGAAGTTAGAATATCTTGTGCTCTCAAGCTGTGAACAACTAACTGATATACGCTCTGTCTGTCAGATGGATTATTCTCAGCTATCGCTTTATTCTCAGCACCTGCTTATTTCATTTTGTCTTTATATTATTCCTAGAGTAACGTCACCCTTGTTCTTAATTTTTATGTTATATTTTTTCACTTGTTTGTTTGCACTGTACATAGCCAAGGAATTGTCTTTGTTTTTAATTTACTTTCAGTTTAATTAAAGTTTCATTGTTCATACTATGTGTTCTGCGTGTATTCCCTTACTTTACCACAGACAACAGCCAAGCAGTCGATCTTTTTTTTCTTTAATGTGATAGGCATTGACACCAGCCATTAGGAAGATTGCCGAACATCTACACTCCTTCATTTTCTGTCACATTTAATGGGGGCCTGTCCAAGGAGCTTCACTCAGGTACTAGTACCAGAACATCAATTTGTGGTAAGCGTACTTGGCTTTGATACAGTTGCTTTTCAATATTTTCATTACTTTTAATATTTATATGGTGCTGTGTATTTTGTGCATTCCGAGGGTAACATATTGTGAGTGTTGGATAACTATGGATTATGTGGTGACTGAAGGCCTCAGTCGTTCTCTTAATTGATCATCCCTCCCTCAGTGTTATTACTCATGTATTCCACCTTTTGTCCCTAGGATATTTCTCACATTCCGGCAGATCATCATTTTGGTACCCTGGTACTTTGATTTGTCTTCGGGTCAAAGCACCCTATCTTCTGCAATCCGACCGAAGGAGGATACAGAGGGCCATAGTTCCTCTAGCACGGACTAAGTTGCTGAGTTGGGACCTCAACAGCAGTTCTCGTTACCAGTTGACACTCGCAGCCCTACACGTCGGTCAGAGATGATGATATTTACTTAGGTAGGGAATTAGCTTTCTTTTTTCAGAGCACAAAGTTCGCTAATTCTGTAAGTATCATATTTCATTTAGTGGGAAACCCCTTGCTTATGTCCTATAGAGACTCGGCAAGGTATGCCTACATTCTTGGACTACCTTATTCACTTTTGAAACAATTAAATGTTTCATTTGTTTTAGAAACTATCGGTTTCATTTATTTAGTAGGATTTTCTTGCCTTTATTCTCTTACATTGAGTACCAGGTACAAGATTTCGTGCGATTTTGATTGACTAATAATTTACCATACTAAAATTAATGTTAATTGTTAACGATTAAAATTCCACAGGATAGTTACCAGTTGCCACGTCATCCTGTTACTGACACTTACCATACCACAAGTATATTCGTTGTACATTTATTTGCTATTTTCACCATGTTTCGTCTCTGAGCTTTTCGTAATGATCCAGCAGGTGAAATAGGGAACTTAAGTCGTGCCAAGAGGACCGAATTACAAACTCTTGCACACGAGTATTAACTAGATGCTCCCCCTGGAGCCAACAAAAGTGACTTGCACAATTTAATATTGGACCACCTCTTAGATGAAGGGAAGATTGACTCTGAAGCTCACGAAAACTATTCTATTGTAGATAAACATGCTCTGGCAGCTATGAAATTGAAGCTCGAACTAGCAAACATTGAGCGACAACAACAAAAAGAAGCTCTCCAAATAAAAGAACGCGAGATGGCCCTAAAGAAGGAAGAGGCTGCCCTCAGGAAAGAAGAAAGGGAACAAGAGGCTGTCTTACTCCATAAGAGGGAGAGGGAGCAGCTTGAAGCAAGAAAACGTGACCTGGAGATGCAACGGGAGTACAGTAAACAGCAAGTTGATCGTGCTCTCGAATATCGTCGACAAGAACTCGCTTTGGAAACTACACACCACACTCAGCGTCAACAAGCTACAGCTAGTCTTCCCGTAAGTTTCAATGTCTCCCATGCAAGTAAGTTAATGCCACCATTCGTTGAGACAGAGATCGATGTATTTTTCACCACTTTTGAGACCCTAGCTAAAAAACTTAGCTGGCCTGCAGATCAATGGTCTACCCTTCTCAGAGTGCATCTCACAGTAGAGCTGCAGTTACTCTCAGTACCTTAGCGTCTGAGAATGACTACCAGACCCTGAAGCAAGCATTTTTGGACGCCTACCTTCTCTCCACCGAAAGCTACAGACGAAAATTCCGTGATTATCTAAAGGCAAGTACCATCACCTTTCTAGAATTTTCCAATACAAAGAAAAGATATTTCATGAAATGGTTGGAAGCAGCACATGTCTCTACATTTTCAGAACTCGTCAACCTCATTCTAGTTGAGGAATTCTTGAGACGTGTTCCCCCCTTCCGTCCGTTTATATTTAGCAGATAAAGAAGAAACCGACTACATCAGATGTGCGAAGTCGGCTGACACCTACAGCCTCATACACCGGCTAACACCAGATCCCCTTCCAGTAAGAAGTCTTGGTATAGTTATGATAAAGTGAGTACCGATCATGCTAGCTCTCAATTGTATTGTAAGTATTGCAAACTCTATGGACATACCATAGATAAATATGGGAAGGCTCAATACAAAGGCAATAATGAAACTACTAAACCCAAACCGACTCCTCCTATGTCCGGTAAGCCTGTGATGAATGTTGGTGTTCCTGTTAATAATCTTTCTCTCTTCAGCAAACACCTGTACCCTGAAACTGTCTCTGCCAAAGGTACAGATTCGGAGGGACGTTTCAAATTGAAGATCTTGAGGGACACAGCGGCTCTTCAGTCAATAATATTGAAATCAGCTGTGCCTAACATCACCTACACCGGGGAAACCGTCCTTATCACTGACCTCACTGCTACCACTCCGTATCCACTCGCCAGAGTTAACCTGGATTGTCCTTTCGTGACCGGTGAAGTCCAAGTCGCCATCAGGGAAAAGCCTTTTCCCATGTCTGGAGTGCAACTTCTCCTAGGCAATGACTTGGCAGAAGATCTGCAACCGTCCAACCTGATCATCATGGACAAACCCCAGGTGTGTAACTTTGTAGTAGACAATCCCATCTTTAAGTATGTTTCAGCAGAGTTCAAAGAAAATGATGAAGTTTCTCCTCCGGTTTTGGTGACCACCCTTGCACAAGCTGCACGCCCGCAACCAGCTGACTCTACTGCAACCGCTGTCCCTCAAGACCATCAGAATCTACCACCGAATCTTACTAGGTTGGAGTTCCGTAGGTTACAGAGGGAGGATACTTCATTAACACCATTGTTCTTCCAGGCTGAGACTCAACCTGACAGTATCCCTGGGTACTTCCTAGAGAATCAGTTACTCTTCCGCAGGTACAGACCCAGTAAGCTGAAGGATAATGACGATTGGGCAAATGTCGAACAACTGGTGGTTTCCACCAGCCTACGGCCCGATATTCTACACCTGGCCCACGGAGCACTTTCTCACTATTGTTTTAACAAAACCTACCACGGAATCAGACAAGACTACTACTGGCCAGGTTTGGTTAAAGACGTCAAAAGTTACGTGCAACAGTGTCATACATGTCAGATGGCAGGTAAACCTAACATCTCTATTCCCCAGGCTCCATTGACTCCTATCCAGGTGCCTTCGGAACCTTTCCACAGACTCATCATAGACTGTGTTAGTCCTTTACCCTGGACCAGTTCTGGCAACGCCTATATACTAACTATCCTGTGTCCTACCACCAGATTCCCCATAGCAGTTCCAGTAAAGAACATTACGGCTGCTACTGTGGTGAAACAACTATTGAAGATCTTCACCCAGTATGAATTTCCAAGAGAGGTTCAAAGTGACTGTGGCACCAACTTCACCAGTGATCTCTTCAAGAAGACACTGGAAGAGTTCAACATCACACAGGTATTGTCCAGCCCCTATCATCCTGCTTCACAGGGCTCTCTTAAACGTAGTCATCAGACTATTAAAGATCTTACAACTTGATCTCATTATGTGAATTTTCAGAAGTCTCCCCAATCAGTCTCTAGGAGTATCTCCTTATGAGATGCTCTACGGACGTAAGTGCCGTACTCCTCTCAAAGCTTTTAAAGACTCTCTACGTAATGCCACCTTCAGTGACCCTCAGAATGTGCCCCAGTTTCTTCAAAACTTAAAACACCTTCCAGAGAGAGTACATAAATTTGCTAATGACAATCTATTGAAAGCTCAGGAGAGGATGAAGACTCATTTTGACCAACGCAGCAAAATAAGGAAATTTAAACCAGTAGACTTTGTGTTGGCATATTTTCCTATCCCAGGTTCTCCATTGCAAAATAAGTTTTCAGGACCCTACCGCATCAAGGAGTGCAGAAACAGCCACAACTACGTTCTTGAGACTCCAGATAGGCGGCGGAAGACCCAGTTGTGCCACGTCAACCTCCTGAAGCAGTATCAAGTTACTCCCCCCACTGTGTTGGTATCATTATCCACATTAAAAGGTCCATACCTCCACAGTGAGACCTTCCCTGCTTCTCCTCCCGAAAGCACTAACACTGAGTCAGTGCCTTCCAACTCGGAAATCCTAACTGATCTTCATACCTATTTGCAGGACAGTAATAGTGCTCCTCTCATCATAATCTTCAAAGAACATCAGAAGTTGTTCAGCGATGATCCACAGGAGTGTAATGTGGTTCAGCACGACATCCAGCTACTCCCTGACACCCGGCCGATTCGTCAACCTTTCTACCGAATCAGCCCGAGCAAAAAGGAAGTTATGCGTGCTGAAGTACAGTACCTCCTGGATCATGGGCTGGCCACCCCTTGTGAGTCCCCTTGGGCCTCACCCTGCATCTTGGTGCCGAAACCGCACGGTAAAGTGAGGCTGTGTATCGATTACCGGAAATTGAATCTAGTGACTGTCAAGGATGCGTACCCATTACCTAGAATAGATGACATCCTTGACACCATTGGTAATGCTCGGTATTTTCCCAAACTAGACTTACTCAAGGGATACTACGAAGTATGTTTGACAGAGCGAGCTAAGGAAATATCTGCCTTCACCACTCCTTTTGGCCTTTACAGATATGAACGCCTTCCATTTGGACTATGTTATGCCCCGGCCACCTTCCAGCGAGCTGTCAACCGCGTCATCCATGGCTTAGATAACACCTACGCCTACTTGTATGATATCGTTGTGGCAACCAACACCTGGAACGAACATCTGCTCCAGCTGCAACGATGTTCGCCAAGCTCCTGACAGCCGGCCTCACCATCAACTGGGGCAAGTCCACCTTTGCTCACGGTAAAGTGCGTTATCTTGGTCATGTGATAGGGAGTGGCAGCCTAGCTCCGTTAAACATACACACTCAAGCCATCCAGCATTACCCACAGCCTACCACCAGGAAGTAGCTCCTGCGCTTCCTTGGTCTTGCCTCCTACTACCGTAGGTTTGTGAAGAATTTTAGTACCGTAGCGACACCACTGATCACTTTAACCAGCCCCAAGCAACGGTATCATTGGACCATTCAGCAAACAATTGCTTTTGAACAACTTAAATCTCTGCTCTGTTCTAATCCCATTCTCGCCTCACCAGATATCACGAAGCCTTTCATCCTCCATGTCGACGCCAGTGGTACCGGAATCGGGGGTGTCCTGATGCAACAACGAGGCGAGGAGGTTCTACCTGTTAGCTACTAGAGCTACAAGTTAAAACCACACCAGAAGAATTACAGCACTATCGAAAAGGAAATTCTCTCCATCGTCCTGCACTTACAGCACTTTGCATCTTACCTACAAGGAGCTCGGTCTATCACCATCTACTCGGACACAATCCCCCTACGCTTCTTGCAGCAAGCCCAATTCAACAATCAACTACTTCTACGGGCTTTGTATCTGCAGAATTTCCACCAGGAGATCTTCTACATCAAGGGTTCTGACAACATCATAGCAGACGCCCTCTCCAGAGTCTATGAGGTCGACGCAGCTCCACCAACCACTCTACCATCTGAAGAAGTAACTTCACCCATTAGAGCAAGCTTCGGGGGAAAGTTGTGACGATAATCTTTTTCAAGAGAGATTGAGCCTGCTCTTCCCTACATGAAGTTACTTATATACATACAACAATAAGATGCTACCTTCAAGATACGTCTACCAGTAGCACAAAACGTTTTGACCAGGAGGCAAACGTACCCTAAACTCCGCCCTACTCCACACTCCCTCCATGCCGGCTCGCCACCGTCATCAACCAGCAAACTACCATTCCCAGCCTTCCTGCTTCTGATTGGTGACCCGCCGACTGCACACCTGCACCTCTGCACCTCAGCGCCCTCTACCAAGTCGATGTCTGGGCTTGAACCAGCCATTGAAGTTAAAATATCTTGTGCTCTCAAGCTGTGAACAACTAACTGATATACGCTCTGTCTATCAGGTGGATGTTTCTCAGCTAGCTCTATATTCTCAGCACCTGCTTATTTCATTTTGTCTTTATATTATTCCTAGAGTAACGTCACCCTTGTTCTTAATTTTTATGTTATATTTTTTTACTCATTTGTTTGCACTGTACAGAGCCAAGGAATTGTCTTTGTTTTTAATTTGCTTTCAGTTTAATTAAAGTTTCATTGTTCATACTATGTGTTTTGCGTGTATTCCCTTACTTTACCACAGACAACAGCCAAGCAGTCGATCTTTTTTTTCTTTAATGTGATAGGCATTGACACCAGCCATTAGGAGGATTGCCGAACGTCTACACTCCTTCATTTTTCCATCACAATATATATATATATATATATATATATATATATATATATATATATATATATATATATATATATATATATATATATATATAGATATAGAGGGAGAGGCCTAGGGGATGGACGTGTGGCGGAGGAGCTGCTGCCTTCTCCCTGAGACATCTTGGCCTCACCGTACCAAGACTCGACCATATTCACCGTGAATACACCAAGCAGACGTGGAAGTGGCCGGAAGTGCCTACGGTGTACCATCTATGTGAAAACTTATCAAAACAGGTGGGTTGGCAGTGTGGAGTAATGGAGGCTGGAGTGAGGGGCCAGGATGGACCCTGCAGGCCTTCCATAGTGAGGGGAGGTGGGGGGTGAGTGAGGGGTGTTGTGTGGTCAGGAGAGAGAGGTGGGGGTTACGCGTGTGCCAAATAGTGTTTTGTGTTTTTCTTTTTTGAAAGTTTTGTTGAACAAGTTACGTTGTCAGCGATAATTGGCGCAACATATCTATCATATTGTTAGTACATCACACGTGCAGTGAGTCAGATTACAAGTGTGTGATTCATTCATTATTGTGCAGTGATATACGGGGAAATATACCAGTGTTAGTGTCGCCCTGACCCCCGCCCCCACCCAGCGCCCAGGCCGGGAAGTACCTGCTCTCCCCCTCCTACCCACCCCACCACGTCGCCTCCCCACCCACGAGGCCACCTTGCCACCCGCCCATAGAAGCCGGGAGGCTCCCATGTGTGTCTACGCCACCCACCCAATGTATACCCACATATTGTGTAGTGGGTGTATACCCACACTTTGTATAGAGGTGGTATACGTATTACCACTCATTTGAGTAGTAAGTGCCACGGCCAGCTGATCATCCCCCCAGCCTCCAACCGCCGCCCACCCTCCAGTCTCCACCCGCCGTCCACCCTCCCGCCCAGCGCCCGCCCATGTCGCAGCTCTCAACAGATAGCCAGGCTTCTCCAAGCCAAGATGAGCCATCAAGCAGGGGTAGACAAGGTAGATGTCAGACGTGTGACAGGGTATGCTATATCCGGTTGAGTGACGATAATGTGCGCCTTCATTACCACAACAGAGCCAGGTGTTTGGGTTCTGGGCGCCCTCCCAGGGAGAACACCAGTGTACAGCCCACACCACCCGTAAGGCAAAACACCTCCCAGACCTTCATTCCCACAAAAAAATTATTAGAAGCTATCAAAGCAACATCGGCCAGAACCTTGCAACACATCCCTAAAGCAGCCCGCCCCCATGCAGCAGCCAAATTATCTGTCCTCCTGAGAAAGGTCAACGACTCTCCTGGAACGACCCAAGCATGGCACAACCTCCTAATGTTTGGCAACATATGTCTAGCCACCCCTGCAAGGAGAGACAAAACCTTAGCTGCCTCAGTCATCAAAGCTATAAATGATTTTCCCAGGGAGGACAACCAGGTGCGCCTTCCCACTCGCGCGAGAAACACCCACGGCAGGAAGAGCAACAGTGGCATATCCGAGACATCAAAAATCAGAACATCAGTCACCAAGAAAATAGAAGAAGGAAACACTATTGGCGCAATACGAGTCATCACCAGTGAGGATTCAATTGCCGACAGAGATGCCGCAACAGCTCAAGCCCTAAGGGAGAAACACCCACCCAGGGCTCCGCGTGAGGACAACATTGTACAAGTGGGGGCTACCGGAACAGAACCTCTCTGGGTGGCTGAATCTGTGGTCCATAAAGCAGCCATGTCCTTCCCTACAGGATCAGCAGGTGGGTTCACAGGACTAAAACCCAACCACCTCAAGCAAATGCTCAACCCTGCACTGGGTGACATTGCAAAGAACCTCTTGGTGGAACTAACCAGATTCACCAACATATGTCTAGCTGGTAACATACCAGCGTCCATAAGACCTATCTTTTTTGGAGCATCTCTCTGTGCTCTAAAGAAAAAGGATGGAGGGATCAGGCCAATAGCTGTAGGCAATTCTCTCCGGCGTCTCGTCGCAAAGGCAGCTGCAAGAACAGTTAGTGATGCAGCGGCCAACATGCTGAAGCCAAAACAGCTCGGGTTTGGCATTCCACAAGGGTGTGAGGCGGCAGCCCATGCAGCTCGAGCCTTCATCGCCAACATCACAGACGAAAACGCCCTTATCAAGCTAGATTTCAAAAATGCCTTCAATTTGGTGCGGAGGGATGCTGTACTCCGTGCGGTTCATAGTCATTTCTCTTCCCTCTACCCTTTTGTACATTCATGCTACAGTATGGATCTTAAGCTACTTTTTGGCGAACATGAAATTGACTCGCGAGAAGGCGTCCAACAGGGTGACCCCCTTGCTCCTCTCCTTTTCTGCTTAGTCATCAAACAAGTCACAGAGGTCCTGTCCAGCGAGCTTAACATCTGGTTCTTGGATGATGGTACCCTAGCTGGTTCCCAAGACTCATTCCTGGAGGACATCAGAAAAATCCAAGAGCAAGGTGCAGTTTTAGGCCTCACCCTGAACCCTTCTAAATGTGAAATAATATGTTCCAACTAGGGCATCGTAGAGAGAATAGAGGGTCTTCTGCAAAATATCCATAAAACTAAACCTGAAGACAGCACACTCCTAGGAGCTCCCCTGGGGTTGAAAGCCATCGATGAGGTCCTTGATAAGAAAATCGCCGACCTTAAGAGGATGGATGGGAGGATTGAGGATATTGATGCTCATGATGCACTCTACCTCATCACCAGATGTCTGCCCCCTCCCCAGGTCAACCTACTTTCTGAGGTGTTCACCATCTTACAGTAGCCAAAAACTAAGTGAGTATGACCGGTTACTGAAATCAATGCTAGAAAAAGCCCTTAACCTCTCTCTCGATGACTTACAGTGGAAACAAGCCTCTCTTCCCGTAAGACTTGGGGGCCTCGGAGTTCGAACAGCAACGCAAATCGCTGTTCCAGCCTTCCTGTCCTCCTTATCAGCATCCGACGACCTTGTGAAGGAAATTCTACCTGCCCACTTACATCAGCTGGCAGGTGTACATGATCCCAATTTTACACGCTGTGCCACAGAGTGGGCCTCTCGTGCAGGCCAATCACCTCAACCACCATCCCCAAAAGCCCACAAGCAATCCAGCTGGGATGGCCCCATTGTAGACCAAGTTGCTGCAGAGTGCCTGGGTGCTGCAACAACACAACACGACATTGCTCGCCTCACAGCAGTAGAAGCCCCACATGCAGGGGATTTCCTGTTAGCAACCCCAATGTCGGCAACTGGCACGCATCTCACACCACACGCCCTCCGAATTGCTGTGGCCCTTCGCCTTGCTGCCCCAATCCACACCAGATATAGGTGTATTTGCGGTGAGGTGGTGGCTGACAGGCACGGCCACCATGGCCTACTCTGCCAAAGCACAGGGGGATGGCACTCGAGGCACAGTGAAGTTAACGACATCATCAAGAGGAGCCTCACCACAACTGGATGCCCAGCTGAAAGAGAGCCCCGTTACCTAACGCCCCGTAGCTCTGATGCTCTTATTGGTCGCCCGGATGGTATCACAGTGAACCCCTGGAAGAATGGCAAGCAGTTGGTATGGGACTACACGTGTGTATCAACCCTGGCTAACACCTACAATAACCTCAGTGTTGCACAACCAGGTGGCGCTGCCACCCACAGGGAAGCGGCCAAATCCCGTAAGTATAGAGAACTGGATCACCACTACAATTTTGTCCCCATTGCTTCTGAGACTCTTGGCGCCTGGGGTAAAAGTGCTACCAGTTTTTTGAAGGAACTGGGTTCTAGGCTCATTGAAACAACAAGGGACCCAAGAGCTGCAAGCTTTCTTTTCCAGCGCCTCAGTCTGGCTATACAGAGGGGAAATGCGCACTGCATCCAGGGTTCCTGCTCGCCATCTGAGGAGCTGGAGGAACTCGACAACCTATGATAACCATCTTTGTAACCCATATGTAACTCCTTTTTTTGTAACAAAGTTCAAATAAAGTATATATATATATATATATATATATATATATATATATATATATATATATATATATATATATTAGTATATTTTGGTAGCAGTCTTTCCTGTAGACATATATTATTAAATATGACCGAAAAAGTAAGATTAATAATTCTAACACGAATTTTCTCAATCTTTCGTACATTACGCTTCACTGTTGGAGGTAAATCAAAAATCACTTCTCCAAAATTCATTTTTATTTCTAGTCTGACGCGACACGGGCGCGTTTCGTAAAACTTATTACATTTTCAAAGACTTCACAAATACACAACTGATTAGAACTTACGTCTCTCTGATATTATATCTACATTTGAGTGAGGCGGGAAGGGTGATGTGGCATAACACAAGACAGAACAGGAGGGGATATTAATAGGGTATTAAAAGTATCAACACAAGACAGAACAGAAACAATGGGTATTGAATAGAAGTGTTTTGTAGAAAGCCTATTGGTCCATATTTCTTGATGCTTCTATATTGGAGCGGAGTCTTGAGGTGGGTAGAATATAGTTGTGCAATAATTGGCTGTTGATTGCTGGTGTTGACTTCTTGATGTGAAGTGCCTCGCAAACGTCAAGCCGCCTGCTATCGCTGTATCTATCGATAGATAGATACAGCGGGTCATATAAAATTGACCTCATACATAGAGAAAAGGGTTGCTTTATCATTTCATAAGAAAAAAATTATAGTAAATATATTAATTCATGAAAACTTGGCTTATTAGGCAAATCGGGCCTTGAATAGTAGGCTGAGAAGTGAGTTCTGGCTACTAGGTACGACATATATATATATATATTGTGACGGTAACGCGTTGGTGTTCGGCTGTTTAAGGCTAGGGGTATGGCCTCGTCACATAGTTATAAAAAAAATAGAAAAAACTGGAACTTCGTCTGTGGTAAGGTAAGGAGAAGACACACAAAACACAAGTAAACTTTAACAATGAAATTTTAATTACGTTAAATAAATCAAACATGAAAATAATGCACAAACAAATTCTTATAATAAAATCAATGAATCAAAATAATAAGAATACTTAAATGACAAAATGAAAAGTTACGTTAAGGCAAAATAACAAGAAGTGCAATACAACAGTAAGTGGGAGGTGCTGGAATATTGGCTTAAAGCCACCACCTCTCTCAGTACACTCTAGAGTCTAGCTGGGAGGTGTGCTGGCTACGAAAGCACGGAACATTCTGAAGACTGATGTTGGGGCGACCCCAGACATCGGGTAGTATTGGGGGGCGAGTGCAGGTGCAGCCAGACCGGCGACCAATCAGCGGAGCCGTAGCGATCAACGGGTAGTTTGGTGATTTGGGTCCGAACAGGTGGCGGGCTGCATACGTTTCTGCTCACCCTGGCAAGCCTTGCTGGTGTTTGTTGTCGTTGTTGGACATTTCTTCCATAGTCTTTTATATAGTTGTGAAGACGTAATTTTGGAGGGAAGAGCAGGCTCAATCTCTTGAAGGAGATTATCGTCACAACTCTCCCCCGAAGCCTGCGGTTCTGGAAGAAGTACGTCGTTATGTGGTGGAGTAATGGATGGAGTCGCTTCTACTTCATAAACTCTGGAGAGGGCATCGGCTATGGTGTTGTCAGAACCCTTGATATAGCGGATCTCCAGGTTGAAGTCTTGTAAATACAGAGCCCATCGTAGAAGACGCTGGTTGGTGAATTGGGCTTGATGTAGGAAGCGGAGAGGGTTGTGGTCTGAGAAGATGGTGGTAGACCTGGCGCCTTGTAGGTACGGAGCGAAGTGTTGGAGGTTCAGGACGATGGATAGTAGCTCCTTTTCAATAGTGCTGTAGTTCCTCTGGTGTGGTTTCAGTTTGTAGCTGTAGTAGCTGACAGGTAGAACCTCCTCGCCTCGTAGTTGCATCAGGACACCACCAACGCCGGTACCACTGGCGTCGACATGAAGGACGAAAGGCTTGGTGATATCTGGAGAGGCGAGAATGGGGTTAGAACAGAGGAGGAATTTGAGTTGTTCGAAAGCAACGGTTTGCTGCATGGTCCAATTATACCGTTGCTTGGGACTGGTTAATAGAATTAGAGGTGTGGCGACTGTACTGAAATTCCTCACAAACCTACGGTAGTAAGAGGCAAGACCAAGGAAGCGCAGGAGCTGCTTCCTGGTGGTAGGCTGTGGATACTGTAGGATGGCTTGAGTGTGCGAGTCTAACGGAGCTATGCTGCCACTCCCAATAACATGACCCAGATAACGCACTTTACCTTTCGCGAAAGTGGACTTGCCCAGGTTGATGGTGAGGCCGGCTGTCAGGAGCTTGGAGAACAGACGTCGCAGCTGGAGCAGATGTTCACTCCAGGAGTTGGAGGCTACGACGATATCGTCCAGGTAGGCGTATGTGTTATCCAAGCCCTGGATGACACGGTTGACAGCTCTTTGAAAGGTGGCCGGGGCATTACATAGTCCGAAAGGAAGGCGTTCATATCTGAAAAGTCCAAAAGGAGTGATGAAGGCAGATATCTCTTTAGCGCGCTCCGTTAGACACACTTGATAGTACCCCTTAAGCAAGTCCACTTGGGACAAGTACTGGGCACTACCAATGGCATCAAGGATGTCATCTATCCTTGGCAAGGGGTAAGCATCCTTGACAGTGACAGAGTTCAGTTTTCGATAGTCAGTGCACAACCGCACCTTACCTTGGGGTTTGGGCACCAAGATACAAGGTGAGGCCCAGGGGGACTCACAAGGTGTAGCCAGTCCATGATCCAAGAGGTATTGCACCTCAGCACGCATGACTTCCTTCTTGCTCGGGCTGATTCGGTAGAAGGGTTGACGAATCGGCCGGGTGTCGGGGAGCAGTTGGATGTCGTGCTGGGTAACATTACACTCTTGGGGATCATCTCTGAACAACTCTTGATGTTCTCTGAAGATCTTGACGAGAGGTGCACTATGATTATCCTGAAAGTATTTGGGAAGATCATTAAGGATTTCGGAATTAGAAAGCGCTGACTCCTTGTCAGTGCTTTCGGGAGGAGAAGCTGGGAAGGTCTCACTGTGGATGTAGGGTTCTGTGAATGTGGAATAATTAGTCAAGACAGTGGGAGGAGTACCATTATATTGCTTCAGGAGGTTGACGTGGCACAGCTGGGTCTTCCGCCGCCTATCTGGAGTCTCTATCACATAATTATTATTATTCCTGCACTCTTTGACGCAGTAGGGTCCTGAAAATCTGTTTTGTAAAGGTGAACCTGGGATAGGGAAATAAGCAAGGACGAAGTCTCCCGGCTTGAATTTTCTTACTTTGCTGGTCTGGTCGTAATGAGTCTTCATTCTCACCTGGGCTTTCAATAGATTATCATGGGCAAAGCGGTGGACTCTCTCTAGAATGTGCTGAAGGTTTTGAAGAAACTGGGGCACATTCTGATGCTCACTGAAGGTGGCATCTCTGAGAGAGTCTTTGAAAGCCTTAAGGGGAGTACGGCACTTACGGCCGTAGAGCATCTCATAAGGAGATACTCCTAGGGACTCATTGGGGAGACTTCTGAAAATACACATTATTAGGTCAATCTGCTTATCCCAATCCTTTGAGGTTTCACTACAAAACTTTTTCAAGAGTGCTTTGATGGTCTGATGACTACGTTCAAGAGAACCCTGTGAAGCAGGATGATAGGGGCTGGACAATACCTGTTTGATGTTGAACTCCTCCAGTGTTCTTTTGAAGAGATCACTGGTGAAGTTGGTGCCACAGTCACTTTGAATCTCCCTGGGAAATCCGTATTGAGTGAAGATCTTCAGTAGATGTTTGATAACCGTAGCAGCCGTGATGTTCTTCACTGGAACTGCTATGGGAAATCTGGTGGTAGGACACAGGATGGTTAGGATGTAGGCGTTACCTGAACTGGTCCGAGGTAAAGGACCAACACAGTCTATTATGAGTCTGTGGAAAGGTTCCGCAGGCACCTGTATGGGAATCAGTGGTGCTCTGGGAATGGAGACGTTCGGTTTGCCTGCCATCTGACATGTATGACACTGTTTTACGTACTGTTTGACGTTATTTACCATACCTGGCCAGTAGTAGTCTTGACGAATCCCATGGTAAGTCTTGTTGAAGCCGTAGTGGGAGAATGCTCCGTGGGCCAGGTGTAGAATAGTGGGCCGCAGGCTGGTGGGAATCACAAGTTGTTCGGTGTTGGCCCAATCGTCCTCCTCCTTCAGTTTACTGGGTCTATATCTGCGGTAGAGCAAGTCGTTCTCTAGGAAGAACCCAGGAATACTGTCGGGTTGAGTCTCAGCCTGGAAAAACAATGGTGTTAAAGTAAGATCTTCCCTCTGCAACTTACGGAACTCCAACTTGGTCAGATGCGGGGGTAGTTTCTGAGGGTCTTGAGGGACAGCGGTAGCAGTAGAGTCAGCTGGCTGTGGACGTGCGGCTTGTGCACGGGTGGTCACGAGAACCGGAGGAGAAACTTCATCACTCTCTTGAACCTCTGCTGGAACATACTCGAGAATAGGGTTACTTGGCACAGAGTTACACACCTGGGGTTTGTCCATGACGATCAGGTTGGTTGGTTGCAGGTCTTCTGCCAAGTCGTTGCCTAGGAGAAGTTGCACTCCAGGCATGGGAAAAGGCTTTTCCCTGACGGCGACTTGGACTTCCCCGTTCACGTAGGGACAATCCAGGTGGACTCTGGCGAGAGGGTATGGAGTAGTAGCAGTGAGGTCAGTGATGAAGACCGTTTCCCCGGTGTAGACTATGTTGGGCACAGCCGACTTCAAGATGATCGATTGTAGAGCCGCTGTGTCCCTCAAGATCTTCAATTTGAAACGTCCCTCCGGATTTGAACCGTTGGCAGAGACAGTTCCAGTATACAGGTGGTTACTGAAAAGAGAAAGATCATTAACATCAACACCAACATTCATCACAGGCTTACCGGACTTAGGAGGAGTTGGTTTGGGTCGTTGTGGGTCAGTGGTTCCCTTGTATTGAGACTTACCACACTTGTCTATGGTATGTCCATAGAGTCTACAATACTTGCAGTACAGTTGTGAACCAGCTTGATCGGGGCTCACCTTCTCGTAACTGTACCACGACTTCTTACTGGAGGATGGTTCAGGTGTCAGCCGGTGGATGAGGCTGTAAGTGTCAGCCGACTTAGCACACTTCAGGTAGTCGGTTTCTTCTTTATCTGCTAAGTAGAGGCGGACAGGAGGCGGCACACGTCTCAAGAATTCTTCAACAAGCATCAGGTTGACGAGTTCTGTAAAAGTAGAGACATGTGCTGCTTCCAGCCATTTCATGAAATACCTCCGTTTCGTGTTAGCAAACTCGAGGAAGGTAGTGGTACTTGCCTTCAGGTGGTCACGGAATTTCCTTCTATAACTTTCAGTAGAGAGGAGGTAGGCGTCCAACACTGCTTGTTTCAGAGTGTAGTAGTCATTCTCAGACGCCAAAGTACTGAGTGTGACTGCAGCTCTACCTGTAAGATGGACTCTGAGAAGTGTTGCCCATTGGTCGACAGGCCAACTGAGTTGATTAGCAAGGGTTTCAAAGGTGGTAAAGAACACATCAACTTCTGCTTCTACAAAGGATGGCATTAACTTACTTGCATGTGATATATTAAAACTGACGGGAAGATTGGCAGTAGCTTGTTGGCGTTGAGTGAAGTGTGAAGTTTCCAAGGCGATTTCACGTTGACGACACTCTAGAGCCAGAGTTGCTTGTTGCTTGTCATGTTCGCGTTGTATTTCCAACTCGCGTTGTTTGGTTTCAAGCTGTAAGCGTTCCCGCTCCTGGAGTGTTTCAAGCTGTACTCGTTCACGTTCACGGAGTAATGCGACCTCGCGTTCGTGTTCTTCCCTCCTTAAAGCAGCTTCACGTTCTCTGAGGGTGATTTCTCGTTCTTGTTCTTCTCTTCGTATGGCAGCTGCTCGTTCTTGTTGTTCGAGGGCTTCCCTTTGCTGTTCGCGGGCTTCCTTTTGCTGTTCGCGTTCAATCTTAGCCAGCTCTAGTTTAAGTTTCATCGTTGCCAAGTCAGTTTTATCTGCAATATAGTAAGTTTCATGAGTTTCAGAGTCTATCTTACCTTGCTCTAAATAGTAATCCAGCAACAGGTTGTGTAGGTCATTTTTGTTGGCTTGATAGGGAACTTCTAGTTGATACTCATGTGCAAGAGTTTGTAGTTCAGTCCTCTTGGCACGACTTAAAGTCCCTATTTCACCTGCTGGATTTGCACGGAAAGTTTGGAGACGAAACATGGTGAAATTAGCAAATAAAGGTACACGAATGTTCAATAATGAAATGTCAGAAACAGGACAACGTGGCAACTGGCACCTATCCTGTGTGATCTTTAACAATTAACGTTAAGTGAAAGATATTAAATGATTAAATTAAATCAAGGGCGCAGGAAATCTTGTACCCGGTACTCATGTAAGAGAATAAGGGCAAGAAAATCCTACTAACAAATGAAACAAAGTTTCGAAAACAAATGAAACAGTTAAATGCTTCAAAAGTAAAATTGGTAGTCCAAGGATGTAGGCATACCTTGCCAAGTCTCTATAGGACATAAAGCAAGTTTTTCCCACTGAATTTAATATGATACTTACAGAATTAGCGAACTTTTGTGCTCTGAAAAAATAAGCTAATTCCCTACCGTTGTATGTATCATCATCTCTGACTGACGTGTAGGGGTGCGAGGTGTCAACTGGTGACGAGAACTGCTGCTGAGGTCCCAATTCAGCAACTAAAGTTCGAGCTAGAGGAACTATGGCCCTCTTTGTCCTCCTACAGTCAGATTGCAGAAGATTGGGTACTCTTGACCCGGGGCAGACCACAGTACCAGGGTACCAATATGATGATCTGTCAGAATGAGAAATATTCAAGGGACATAGATGGTAAATACGAGTAATAACAAGGAGGGAGAGATGACCAATTAAGAGTATGACTGCGGCCTACAGTCACCACGTAATCCAAAGTTGTCTCACCTTCACTATATGTTACTCTCGTAATGCACAATACACCGCACCTTATAAAAAATGAAATTGAATGAAAAATAGTAAAGCTACGTTAACAGAGTTAAATACGCTTACCATAAATTACCACTTGGCACCAGTACCTGAGTGAAGCTCCTAGGACAGGCCCCCATATAACTTGTGACGGTAACGCGTTGGTGTTCGGCTGTTTAAGGCTAGGGGTATGGCCTCGTCACATAGTTATAAAAAAAATAGAAAAAACTGGAACTTCGTCTGTGGTAAGGTAAGGAGAAGACACACAAAACACAAGTAAACTTTAACAATGAAATTTTAATTACGTTAAATAAATCAAACATGAAAATAATGCACAAACAAATTCTTATAATAAAATCAATGAATCAAAATAATAAGAATACTTAAATGACAAAATGAAAAGTTACGTTAAGGCAAAATAACAAGAAGTGCAATACAACAGTAAGTGGGAGGTGCTGGAATATTGGCTTAAAGCCACCACCTCTCTCAGTACACTCTAGAGTCTAGCTGGGAGGTGTGCTGGCTACGAAAGCACGGAACATTCTGAAGACTGATGTTGGGGCGACCCCAGACATCGGGTAGTATTGGGGGGCGAGTGCAGGTGCAGCCAGACCGGCGACCAATCAGCGGAGCCGTAGCGATCAACGGGTAGTTTGGTGATTTGGGTCCGAACAGGTGGCGGGCTGCATACGTTTCTGCTCACCCTGGCAAGCCTTGCTGGTGTTTGTTGTCGTTGTTGGACATTTCTTCCATAGTCTTTTATATAGTTGTGAAGACGTAATTTTGGAGGGAAGAGCAGGCTCAATCTCTTGAAGGAGATTATCGTCACAATATATATATATATATATATATATATATATATATATATATATATATATATATATATATATATATATATATATATATATATATATATATATATATATATATATATATATATATGTCGTACCTAGTAGCCAGAACGCACTTCTCAGCCTACTATACAAGGCCCGATTTGCCTAATAACATATATATATATATATATATATATATATATATATATATATATATATATATATGTTCTGTCTTGTGTTCTGTCTTGTGTTTGAATTTAATACCCATTCAATACCCATTGTTGAAAGTTTATTTTCACCTCATCCACCTCACCCAAATGTAGATATAAACTCGAAAATGTGTAAGCTCTATTCAGTTTCAGTTGTGTGTTTATAAACTAAAGTCTTTGAAAATGTAATAAGTTTTACGAAACGCGCTCAAGTGTCGCGTCAGACTAGAAATAAAAATTAATTTTGGAGAATTGATCTTTGAATTACCATCAACAGTGAAAAGAAATGTAAGAAAGATAGAGAAAATTCGTGTTAGAATTGTTAATCTTACTTTTTCGGTCATATTTAATAATATATGTCTACAGGAAAGACTGCTACCAAAATATATGAATATATATATGTATATATATATATTTATATATATATATATATATATATATATATATATGTATATATATATATATATATATATATATATATATATATATATATATATATATATATATATATATATATATATATGTCGTACCTAGTAGCCAGAACGCACTTCTCGGCCTACTATGCAAGGCCCGATTTGCCTAATAAGCCAAGTTTTCCTGAATTAATATATTTTCTCTAATTTTTTTCTTGTGAAATGATAAAGCTACCCATTTCATTATGAATGAGGTCAATTTTTTTTTATTGGAGTTAAAATTAACGTAGATATATGACCGAACCTAACCAACCCTACCTAACCTAACCTAACCTATCTTTATAGCTTAGGTTTGGTTAGGTAGCCGAAAAAGTTAGGTTAGGTTAGGTTAGGTAGGTTAGGTAGTCGAAAAGCAATTAATTCATGAAAACTTGGCTTATTAGGCAAATCGGGCCTTGCATAGTAGGCTCAGAAGTGAATTCTGGCTACTAGGTACGACATATATATATATATATATATATGTCGTACCTAATAGCCAGAACGCACTTCTCAGCCTACTATTCAAGGCCCGATTTGCCTAATAAGCCAAGTTTTCATGAATTAATGTTTTTTCGTCTACCTAACCTACCTAACCTAACCTAACCTAGCTTTTTTTGGCTACCTAACCTAACGTTACCTATAAATATAGGTTAGGTTAGGTTAGGTAGGGTTGGTTAGGTTCGGTCACATATCTACGTTAATTTTAACTCCAATAAAAAAAAATTGACCTCATACATAGAGAAAAGGGTTGCTTTATCATTTCATAAGAAAAAAATTATAGTAAATATATTAATTCATGAAAACTTGGCTTATTAGGCAAATCGGGCCTTGAATAGTAGGCTGAGAAGTGAGTTCTGGCTACTAGGTACGACATATATATATATATATATATATATATATATATATATATATATATATATATATATATATATATATATATATATATATATATATATATATATATATATATATATATGTCGTACCTAGTAGCCAGAACGCACTTCTCAGCCTACTATACAAGGCCCGATTTGCCTAATAAGCCAAGTTTTCATGAAATAATATATTTTATCTAATTTTTTTCTTATGAGATGATAAAGCTACCCATTCCATTATGTATGAGGTCAATTTTTTTTTATTGGAGTTAAAATTAACGTAGATATATGACTGAACCTAACCAACCCTACCTAACCTAACCTAACCTATCTTTATAGGTTAGGTTAGGTTAGGTAGCCGAAAAAGTTAGGTTAGGTTAGGTTAGGTAGGTTAGGTTGTCGAAAAACAATTAATTCATGAAAACTTGGCTTATTAGGCAAATCGGGCCTTGCATAGTAGGCTGAGAAGTGCGTTCTGGCTACTAGGTACGACATATATATATATATATATATATATATATATATATATATATAACTGAAAACTCACACCCCAGAAGTGACTCGAACCCATACTCCCAGATGCCACGCAACTGGTATGTACAAGACGCCTTAATCCACTTGACCATCACGACCGGACAAAATGAGGTGATAGCCGAGGCTATTTGAACCACCCCACCGCCGGCACTCGGATAGTAATCTTGGGCATAGCATTTTACCAAATCACCTCATTCTTTGGGGCACACGTGAGGAACACAAATGCGAACAAGCCTGAATGGTCCCCAGGACAATATGCAACTGAAAACTCACACCCCAGAAGTGACTCGAACCCATACTCCCAGATGCCACGCAACTGGTATGTACAAGACGCCTTAATCCACTTGACCATCACGACCGGACAAAATGAGGTGATAGCCGAGGCTATTTGAACCACCCCACCGCCGGCACTCGGATAGTAATCTTGGGCATAGCATTTTACCAAATCACCTCATTCTTTGGGGCACACGTGAGGAACACAAATGCGAACAAGCCTGAATGGTCCCCAGGACAATATGCAACTGAAAACTCATGGCGGATAGCAGGCGGCTTGACGTTTGCGAGGCACTACACATCAAGAAGTCAACACCAGCAATCAACAGCCAATTATTGCACAACTATATTCTACCCACCTCAAGACTCCGCTCCAATATAGAAGCATCAAGAAATATGGACCAATAGGCTTTCTACAAACACTTCTATTCAATACCCATTGTTTGTGTTCTGTCTTGTGTTGATACTTTTAATACCCTATTAATATCCCCTCTTGTTCTGTCTTGTGTTAATGCCACATCACCCCTCCCACCTCACTCAAATGTAGATATAAAATCGGAGATACGTAAGTTCTATTCAGTTGTGTATTTGTGAACTAAAGTCTTTGAAAATGTAATAAGTTTTACGAAACGCGCCCGTGTCGCGTCAGACTAGAAATAAAAATGAATTTTGGAGAATTGATTTTTGATTTACCTCCAACAGTGAAGCGTAATGTACGAAAGATTGAGAAAATTCGTGTTAGAATTATTAATCTTATTTTTTCGGTCATATTTAATAATATATATATATATATATATATATATATATATATATATATATATATATATATATATATATATATATATATATATATATATATATATATATATATATATGTCGTACCTAGTAGCCAGAATGCACTTCTCGGTCTACTATGCAAGGCGTGATTTGCCTAAAAAGCCAAGTTTTCCAGAATTTATATATTTTTCAAATTTTTGTCTTATGAAATGATAAAGCTGTCCATTTCATTATGTATGGGATCACTATTTTTAATTTGAGTTAAAACTAATATGCATAATCGCTAATCTCCGAAAGTTTTTCTGAAAAACTGTTTTTTTCATGTGAGGGAAATCATCAAACATCTTTACTGAGTGTTTTGAATTTTTGACACAATGTTGCATTCAAATAGGCGCATGTTTTTATATATCAACTATATACATGCCTCATCTGTGACAAGGAAAAAACATGCTATTTTTTAAAAAACAGAGACATCTGTTGGATGTAAGAGCAACACTTGCTATAATCTCCGAATGTTCTTCATTGATTGCTTTGAAATTTTGACACAACTATGCATTTAAATAGGCGCATCTTTTTATATACCTCCCAGCAAACACAAAACGTTTGTCGACGTTTTAATATGGTACCACAAAGGTAATTCTAACTATTGACCTAAATACGTATTTCTGACGTTCTTAAAACCATTAGTGATAACTAAAAACATATTCATGAGACACAGTTTTTTTAGATTTATGTAAAAATTAAAAAATAATAGTGAATGCTATGGAATTATAATGTTTTCATGATTTATATTTAAAAACAAACAATTTTCAGTCAACTTTTTTTTTCAATATATGTAAACCTATCCAATTTACTTTCTTATAACATAAATATAACATTTATATGACGTCAATATAACGTTATTTCCACGACATCATTACATTAATATGATGTTATATTCATGAATAATTCCTGTATGAAAACCAGAATATTATATATTGAACTTTCTGTTTTAAACCTTGTAGAATAATCGTAAAACTTGGAATGAGACAGTAGCTTGCTATATTTATGGAAATATAGAAACAAATCAACAAAAACATTTTAACATAAAAAACTAAACATAAAATAAATTAACTGAATACATGGGAATTAATTGGATCTCTGTAACATTGCAAACATGAACCTTAAGGTACAAACAAAGTGAATTTACCCATGAAGTTCTTTCCTAAATCAAAATTTTTCCAATTTATACATACTGTTTCGAGTTCTGTCATTTGTTGTTACTTTCAATAGCCATTAATATTCCCTTTGTTATGTCCAATCATCCTCAAGCGCACCTTACCATATTTGTCACCCCTAAGTGTGGGAGAGTGTGAAAGGGTGTGTGAGAGTGTCGGTGAGAATGTGTGAGAGTGAGTGAGAGTGAGTAAAAGTAAGTGAGAGTGAGTAAGAGTAAGTGAGAGTGAGTGAGTGTGAGTAAGAATAAGTGAATGAGTGAGAGTGAATGAGAGTGAATGAGAGTGTGTGATGGTGAGTGAGAGTGTGTGCGAGTGTGTAAGAGAGAGTGAGTAAGAGTGAGTGAGAGAGTAAGAGGGAGTGAGAGTGTGTGAGTGTGTAAGAGTGAGTGAGAGTGAGCAAGAGTGAGTGAGAGTGAGTAAGAGGGAGTGAGTGAGAGTGTGTGAGTGTGTGTAAGAGTGAGTGAGAGTGAGTAGGAGTGAGAGAGTGAGTGAGAGTTAGTAAGAGTGAGTAAGAGTTAGTGAGAGTAGGAGTGATTAAGAGTGAGTAAGAGTAAGAATGATTGAGAGTGAGTAGGAGTAAGAGTGTGAGTGAGTGAGAGAAAGAGTGAGTGAGAGTGAGTAAGAGTGAGTAAGAGTGAGTGAGAGTGAATAAAAGTGAGTATGAGAGTAGGAGTGGGTAATGAGAATGAGTGAGAGTGAGTAAGAATGATTAAGAGTAAGAAAGAGTGGGTAAGAGCAAGAGTAAGTGAGAGTGAGCAAGAAGGGGTTCGAGTGAGTGAGAGTAAGAGTGAGTGATAGTAAGAGTGAGTGAGAGTGAGTATGAGAGTGAGTGAGGGTGAGTAGAAGTGAGTAAGAGTGAGTAGGAGTAAGTGACAGTTAGTAAGAGTAAGTGACAGTGAGTGATAGTTAGTAAGAGTGAGTAAGAGTGAGTAAGAATAAAAGTATGAGTGAGTGAGAGAAAGAGATTGAAAGTGATTAAGAGTGAGTAAGAGTGAGTGAGAGTAAGAGTGAGTAAAAGTGGGTGAGAGTGAGTAGAAGTGAGTATGAGAGTATGAGTGAGTAAGAGTGAGTATGAGAGTGAGTGGGAGTGAGTAAGAGTGAGTGAGAGTGAGTAAGAGTGAGTAAGAGTGAGTAGGAGTAAGTATGAGTGAGTAGGAGCAAGAGTAAGTGAGAGTAAGAATGAATGAGTGAGTAAGAATGAATGTGAGAGAGTGAGTAAGAGTGAGCGAGGGTGAATAAGAGTGAGTAAGAGTGAGTAGGAGTAAGTGAGAGTTAGAAAGAATAAGTGAGTGAGAGTGAGAGAGTGTATAAGAATGAGTGAGAGTGAGTGAGAGTGAGTAGGAGAGAGTATGAGAGTGAGTGAGAGTGAGTAAGAGTGTGAGTGCGAGTGAGTAGGAGTGAATGAGAGTGAGTGAGAGTAAGAGTAAGTGAAAATGAGTAAGAGTGAGTAAGAATAAGAGAGAGTGAGTAAAAGTGAGAGTGAGTGAGAGGGAGTTTGAGAGTGAGTAAGAGTGTGAGTGAGAGTGTGTAAGACTGAGTGAGAATGAGTGAGAGTAAGAGTGAGTGAGAGTGAGTAAGCGTGAGTGAGAGTGTGTGAGAGTGAGAGTGAGTGAGAGAGTGTGAGGGTGAGTTAGAGTGTGTGCGAGTGTGTAAGAGTGAGTGAGAGTGTGTGAGTGTGTAGGAGTGAGTGAGAATGAGTGATAGTATGAGTGAGCGAGAGTGAGTGAGAGTGAGTAAGAGGGAGTGTGAGTGTGTGTGTGTGTAAAGTGAGAGTGAGTAAGAGTGAGTTAGAGTGAGTAAGAGTGAGTGAGAGTGAGTAAGAATGAGTAAAAGTGAGTAAGAGTGAGTGAGAGTAGGAGTGATTTTGGAATGAGAAGGAGTAAGAGTGAGTAAGAGTGTGAGTGATTCGGAGTAAGAGAGAGTGAGAGTGATTAAGAGTGAGTAAAAGTGAGCGAGAGTGAGGAGTGAGTATGAGAGTGAGTGAGATTGAGTAAGAGTGAGTAAGAGTAAGTGAGAGTTAGTAAGATTAAGTGAGAGTGAGTGAGTGAGTAAGTATGAGTGAGTAAGAGTGAGCGAGAGTGAATAAAAGTGAGTATGAGTGGGTATGAGAGTGAATGATAGTGAGTAGTAATGAGTAAGAATAAGTAAGAGTGAGTAAGAGCAAGAGTAAGTGAGAGTGAGTAAGAATGAGTTCGGGTGAGTGAGAGTAAGAGTGAGTGAGAGTGTGTGAGAGTGAGTATAAGAGTGAGTGAGGGTGAGTAAGAGTGAGTATGAGTAAGTGACAGTAAGAGAAAGTGACAGTGAGTGAGTGAGTGAGAGTTAGTAAGAGTGAGTAAGAATAGGAGTGTGAGTGAGTGAGAGAAAGAGAGATTGAGAGTGATTAAGAATGAGTAAGAGTGAGTGAGAGTGAGTAAGAGTGAGTAAGAGTGAGTGAGAGTGAGTAAAAGTGAGTATGAGAGTATGAGTGAGTAAGAGTGAGTATGAGAGTGAGTGAGAGTGAGTAAGAGTGAGTGAGAGTGAGTAAGTGTGAGAAGAGTAAGTTAGAGTGAGTAGGAGTAAGTATGAGTGAGTAGGAGCAAGAGTAAGTGAGAGTGAGTGAGAGTGAGTGAGTAAGAATGAGTGCGAGAGAGTGAGTAGGAGTGAGTGTGAGTGTGTGAAAGTGAGTATGAGAGTGAGTGAGGGTGAGTAAGAATGAGTGAGAGTGAGTAGGAGTAAGTGAGAGTTAGAAAGAATAAGTGACAGTGAGAGTGAGGGAGTGAATAAGAATGAGTGAGAGTGAGTAGGAGAGAGTGAGAGTGTATGAGAGTGAGTATGAGAGTGAGAGTGAGTAAGAGTGTGAGTGCGAGTGAGTAGGAGTGAGTGAGAGTGAGAGTAAGAGTGAGTGAGAATGAGTCAGAGTGAGTAAGAATAAGTGAGAGTGAGTAAAAGTGAGAGTGAGTGAGTAGGAACGAGTGAGAGTGAGAAAGAGTGAGTGAGAGTGTGTGAGAGGGAGTTTGAGAGTGACTGAGTAGGAGTGTGAGTGAGAGTGTGTACGAGGGAGTGAGAATGAGTGAGTAAGAGTGAGTGAGAGTGAGTAAGCGTGAGTGAGAGTGTGTGAGAGTGAGAGTGAGAGAGAGTGTGTGAGGGTGAGTTAGAGTGTGGTGTGTAAGAGTGAATGAGAGTGAGAGTGTAGGAGTGAGTGAGAATGAGTGAGAGTGAGTATGAGTGAGCGAGAGTGAGTGAGAGTGATTAAAAGGGAGTGAGAGTGTGTGAGTGTGTAAGAGTGAGAGTGAGTAAGAGTGAGTTAGAGTGAGTAAGAGTGAGTGAGAGTGAGTAAGAATGAGTGAAAGTGAGTAAGAGTGAGTGAGAATAGGAGTGATTTTAGAGTGAGTAGGAGTAAGAGTGAGTGAGAGTGAGTAGGAGTAAGAGTGTGAGTGATTGAGAGTAAGAGAGAGTGAGAGTGATTAAGAGTGAGTAAAAGTGAGTAGGAGTGAGTATGAGAGTGAGTGAGAGTGAGTAAGAGTGAGTGAGAATGAGCAATAGTGAGTGAGAGTGAGTAAGAGTGAGTGACAGTGAGTAAGAGTGAGTGAGAGTGAGTAAGAATGAGTATGAGAGTAAGTAAGAAGTGAGTAGGGGTGAGTGAGATTGAGTGAGAGTGAGTAAGAGTGAGTAAGAGTGAGTGAGAGTGAGTAAGAGTGAGTAAGAGTGATTGAGTGTGAATAAAAGTGAGTATGAAAGTAAGAGTTGGTATAAAAGAGTGAGAGTAAGAGTGAATGAGAGTGAGTAAGACTGAATGAGTAAGAGTGAGTATGAGTAAGTGAGAGTGAGTAAGAGTAAGTGAGAGTGGTGAGAGTGAGTGAGTAAGAATGAGTGTGAGTGAGTGAGATTGAGTAAGAGTGAGTAAGAGTAAGTGAGAGTGAGTGAGTAAGAACGAGTGAGAGTGAGTGAGAGTGAGTAGGAGTGAGTGAGAGTGTGTGAGATTGAGTATAGGAGTGAGTCAGAGTGAGTGAGAGTAAGAGTGAATGAGAGTGAGTAAGAGTGAGTAAAAGTGAGTGAGAGTGAGTATCAGTGTGAGTAAGAGTGAGTAAGAGTGAGTAAAAGTGAGTGAGAGTGAGTATCAGTGTGAGTAAGAGTGAGTAAGAGTGAGTAAAAGTGAGTGAGAGTGAGTATCAGTGTGAGTAAGAGTGAGTAAGAGTGAGTAAAAGTGAGTGAGAGTGAGTATCAGTGTGAATGAGAGTGAGTAAGAGTGAGTGAGAGTGAGTGAGAGTAAGAGTGATTGAGAGTAAGTAATAGTGAGTGAGAGTAAGAGTGATTGAGAGTAAGTAATAGTGAGTGAGAGTACGAGTGAGTACGAGTGAGTTAGAGTGAGTAAGAGTGAGGGAGAGTGAGGGAGAGTAAGAGTGAATGAGAGTGAGTAAGAGTGAGTGAGAGTAGGAGTGAGTTGGAGTGAGTGAGAGTAAGAGTGAGTATGAGAGTGAATAAGAGTTAGTAAGAGTGAATAAGAGTGAGTGAGAGTGAGTTAGAGAGAGCGAGAGTGAGTAAGAGTGAGTGAGAGTGAGTGAGAGTGAGTTAGAGTGAGTGAGAGTAGAAGTGATTGAGAGTAAGAGTAAGAGTGAGTGGGAGTGAGTAAGAGTGAGTGTGAGTGAGTGAGAGTGAATAAGAGTGAGTGAGAGTGATTAAGAATGAGTGAGAGTTAGTACGAGTAAGTGAGAGTGAGTAAGAGTGAGTGAGAGTGAGTAAGAATGAGTAAGATTGAGTGAGAGTGAGTAGGAATGAGTACGAGTGAGTAGGAGTGAGTAAGAATGAGTGAGAGAATGTGAGAGTGAGTAAGAGCATGTGAGAGTGAGTGAGAGTGAGTGAGAGTATGAGTAAGTGAGAGTGAGTAAGAGTAAGTGAGAGTGAGTGAGAGTGAGTGAGTAAGAATGAGTGAGAGTGAGAGTGAGAAAGAGTGAGTGAGAGTGTGTGAGAGTGAGTATGAGTGAGTAAGTGTGAATATGAGTGAGTGAGAGTGAGTGAGTATGAGTGAGAACGAGTAAGAGTGAGTGAGAGTGAGTAAGAGTAGGTGTGATTGAGAGTAAGAGTGAGGGAGAGTGAGTAAGAGTAAGAGTGAATGTGAGTGAGTGAGAGTGAGTAAGAGTGTAAGAGTGAGTGAGTAGGAGTGAGTAAGAGTAAGTGAGTTCCTCTTTATATGTGCTTCAGGGCACAGGTCTAGCGAGATATCAACCCCCCCCCCGCCCCCCCCGCCCCTAGGTCTCTCTCTCTCTCTGACTCTTGAAGTATTTCATCTCCCAACGGATTCATTGTCTCCAGCTCCCTACACCTATCTTCATTACATTACATTTGCTTGGGTTAAACTCTAACAATCATTAGTTCGACCATTTCTGCAGCCTGTCCAGGTCATCTTCAAGCCTCAAGCTGTCCTCCTGTCTTAATCCTTCTCATAATTTTGTCGTCTTCAGCAAACATTGAGAGGAATGAGTTTATACCCTCTAGGAGATCATTTACGTATATCGGAAACAGGATAGGTACGAATACAGAGCCCTGTGGGACTCTGGTGAGTCACACTGGTGACATCACGCTAATCGGAGGTCTCACCCCTCACTGTAACTCTCTGCTTCCTATTACTTAGGTACTACCTTATCCACTGGAGCGCCCTACCAGTTACAATTGCCTGTTTCTCCAGCTTATGCATCAACCTTTTATGGGGTACTGTGTCAAAGGCTTTCCGACAGTCCAAAAAAATGCAGTCCGTCCATCCTTCTCTTTCTTCCTTAATCTTTATCACCTGATCATAGAATTATATTAAGCCTGTAAGGTAAGATTTACCCTCCCTGAACCCATGTTGATGGGTTGTCACGAAGTCCTTTTCTCCAGATATGTTACTAGGTTTTTTCTCAAGATCTTTTCCATCACCTTGCAAGGAATACAAGTTAAGTTCAAAGGGCTCTCAAAGGAGTGAGAGTGAGTGAGTGAGTAAGAATGAGTGAGAGTGAGAAAGAGTGAGTGAGTATTCAGTGTCCCTTGTCTGTCACCCTTTTTGTATATTGGGACTACATTATTCGTCTTCCATATTTCTGGTAAGTCTCCCGTCTCCAGAGACCTGTTATACACCATAGAGAGTGGCACACTTAGTGCTTCTGCACCTTCTTTTAGAATCCACGGTGAGATTCTGTCAGGCCCAACAGCCTATGACACATTCAGCTCCAACAGATTCCTTTTGGCCTCCTCATTGGTGAGGTAAAATTCCTTCAAGGTTGTTCGGTTTGCCTCCTCATTTAGTGCAGGGAGCTGCTCCTTGTGTGTGTGTGTGTGTGTGTGTGTGTGTGTACTCACCTAATTGTACTCACCTAATTGTTCTTGCGGGGGTTGAGCTTTGGCTCTTTGGTCCCGCCTCTCAACCGTCAGTCAACTGGTGTACAGATTCCTGAGCCTACTGGGCTCTATCATATCTACATTTGAAACTGTGTATGGAGTCAGCCTCCACCACATCACTTCCTAGTGCATTCCATTTACTAACTACTCTGACACTGAAAAAGTTCTTTCTAACGTCTCTGTGGCTCATTTGGGTACTCAGCTTCCACCTGTGTCCCCTTGTTCGCGTCCCACCAGTGTTGAATAGTTCATCCTTGTTTACCCGGTCGATTCGCCTGAGGATTTTGTAGGTTGTGATCATGTCCCCCCTTACTCCTTCTGTCTTCCAGTGTCGTAAGGTGCATTTCCCGCAGCCTTTCCTCATAACTCATGCATGTGTGTGTGTGTGTGTGTGTGTGTGTGTGTGTGTGTGTGTGTGTGTGTGTGTGTGTGTGTACTCACCTATATGTACTCACCTATATGTGCTTGCAGGATCGAGCATTGACTCTTGGATCCCGCCTTTCTAGCTATCGGTTGTTTACAGCAATGACTCCTGTCCCATTTCCCTATCATACCTAGTTTTAAAAGTATGAATAGTATTTGCTTCCACAACCTGTTCCCCAAGTGCATTCCATTTTTCTACTACTCTCACGCTAAAAGAAAACTTCCTAACATCTCTGTGACTCATCTGAGTTTCCAGTTTCCACCCATGTCCCCTCGTTCTGTTATTATTACGTGTGAACATTTCATCTATTTCCACTTTGTCAATTCCCCTGAGTATTTTATATGTCCCTATCATATCTCCTCTCTCCCTTCTTTTCTCTAGTGTCGTTAGGTTCAGTTCCTTCAGCCGCTCTTCATATCCCATCCCTCGTAACTCTGGGACAAGCCTCGTCGCAAACCTCTGAACCTTCTCCAGTTTCTTTATGTGTTTCTTCAGGTGGGGGGCTCCATGATGGCGCGGCATACTCTAAGACGGGTCTCACGTAGGCAGTGTAAAGTGCCCTAATAGCTTCCTCATTTAGGTTTCTGAATGAAGTTCTAATTTTCGCCAGTGTAGAGTACGCTGCTGTCGTTATCCTATTTATATGTGCCTCAGGAGTTAGATTAGGTGTCACATCCACTCCCAGGTCTCTTTCTCGAATCGTTACAGGTAGGCTGTTCCCCTTCATTGTTTACTATCCCTTTGGTCTCCTGTCACCTGATCCCATTTCCATAACTTTACATTTACTGGTGTTAAACTCCAGTAGCCATTTCCCTGACCATCTCTGCAGCCTGTTTAAGTCCTCTTGGAGGATCCTACAATCCTCGTCTGTCACAACTCTTCTCATTAATTTTGCGTCATCTGCAAACATTGACATGTATGATTCCACTCCTGTAAACATATCATTTACGTAAATTAGAAAGAGGATTGGTCCCAGCACCGATCCTTGAGGTACTCCACTTGTTACTGTTCGCCAGTCCGACTTTTCGCCCCTTACCATTACCCTCTGGCTCCTTCCTGTTAGGTAGTTCTTCACCCATACTAGGGCCTTTCCGCTTACTCCTGCCTGCCTCTCAAGTTTGTATAGCAGTCTCATGTGCGGTACCGTATCAAAGGCCTTTTGGCAGTCAAGAAATATGCAGTCTGCCCAGCCTTCTCTGTCCTGCCTTATCCTTGTTACTTTATCATAGAATTCTAAAAGGTTTGTTAGGCATGATTTCCCTGTCCAGAACCCATGTTGGTGCTTGTTTACAAACCCAATGCTCTCCAGGTGTTCAACAAGTCTTAGCCTAATTATTCTTTCAAGTATTTTGCAGGGGATGCTTGTCAGTGATACGGGTCTGTAGTTAAGTGCCTCCTCCCTATCACCTTTTTTGAAAATCGGTACGACATTTGCCTCCTTCCAGCAACTGGGCAATTCTCCCGACATAAGTGACTCATTAAAGATCATTGCCAGAGGCACGCTGAGAGCCTGCGCTGCCTCTTTAAGTATCCACGGTGATACTTTGTCTGGTCCAACAGCTTTATTTGCATCCAGTGTTGTCAACTGTTTCATTACATCCTCTGCTGTCACCTCTATATCTGATAGTCTTTCATCTTGGGTAATCTCTTCTAACAAAGGGAGCTGCTCAGGCTCGGTTGTGAACACTCCATGGAATTTTGCATTCAGTACCTCGCAGATTTCCTTGTCGCTTTCTGTATATGCCCCTTCTGTTTTCCTCAGTCTTGTCACTTGGTCATTTACCGACATCTTCCTTCTTATATGGCTATGTAGTAATTTTGGTTGCTTTTTCGCTTTGACTGCAATATCGTTCTCATAATTTCTTTCCGACACTCGTCTTATGTTAATGTAATCATTCCTAGCTCTGTTACATCTAATCCTGTTGTCCTCTGTCCTTTGTCTTCTGTACTTCCTCCACTCCCTCCTGCTTCTCACCTTTGCTTCCTGACACTGTCTATTAAACCATGGGTTATTATATTCCCTCCTGCTTTGTGTGTGTGTGTGTGAGTGTGTGTGTGTGAGTGTGTGTGTGTGTGTGTGTGTGTGTGTGTGTGTGTGTGTGTGTGTGTGTGTGTGTGTGTGTGTGTGTGTGTGTGTGTGTGTGTGTGTGTGTGCGTGCGTGCGTGCGTGCGTGCGTGCGTGTGTGTGTGTGGTGTGTGTGTGTGTGTGTGTGTGTGTGTGTGTGTGTGTGTGTGTGTGTGTGTGTGTGTGTGTGTGTGTGTGTGTGTGTGTGTGTGTGTGTGTGTGTGTTTGTGTGTGATGTCATCAGGTGAGAGCGAGCGAGAGTGAGGGGGGCGTGTAGCTCCTCCCACATTGCCTTTTCCCTGTAGACAGTAGATAAAGAGCCGTAACGAGCTAGGCACAGCCGCCGTCGCCGCAGCCACCTTACATAGGTGAGTGTGTGTTGGTGTCCTAAGTGTTTATGAGAATGATTGGACGGGTCCGTGGGTGGGGCTTGTGTACTCTCCCTTTCAACTATCATCTGCAACACCATCACCAGAACCACCACCACCACCCACCTGGAGCCTGTGAGAGATGGATCTGGCTTGGATGGTTGGGTTGGGCAGGTGAGCCGCTCCATGTGGTAATACTGAAGAAGACTAATGTAAAAAAATATGACGATGATGTACTCACACACACACAGCAGCAGTAGTAGTGGCAGTATTAGACCCCCCTTCTTCAGGTAGTGTGGTGGGTAGCATCATCACCCCCAACACCTCCACAGCTCCACCACCACCAGCAGCACTTGGACTCCTACAGATTCTCCCTCTACCGCGGGTCTTCCCTCTGCAGGAGCTGGGAGCTCATTACACACATGACCCCCCAAATCGGAAGTTAAGACTAAACAGATTTGTTTTAGGGTTGTCGGCGTGTTCTAAGCACACATCCCGCCCCCCACATCTGTTGCTCGAACCTGCCACCACACCCATATATCTCGGAATAATCATCTATCAAATTTCTGGATAATTTTTTTTCCCCGAATGAGAGGAAACACTGTTGTTCAGGTGGTGGGCGGAGGATACCATGTGTGTGACCGTTCACCTTCTTGGTATAACCAGTACTGTATAGTTTAGGATGTGGTCAGGTAGGCATAGCTCTGTCATAGCTACATTTGAAACTGTGCATGGAGTCTAACTCCATTACATCACTTCCTAGTGCATTCCATTTACTATATACTCTAATACTGAAAAGTACTTTCTAATGTCTCTGTGTTAAATAATCCAACCTTGTTTGCCAGTCAATTCCCCTGAGAATTTTGTATGTGGTGATCATTTCTCCCGAAGCTCTTCTGTCTTCTAGTGTGTGTTCTGACACTGTGTTCAATCAAAGCGGGTCTTCTGTGTGTGGTGAGATCAGCTCAGAGAATGTGTTCATTTGCAAATCTGTGTTTGTTTTGAGTGAACTAAGTATTTGCTTAAGTTGAATAAGTTTTGCGAATGTAATTGTACATGTGTAAGTTTCTTCATGAATCTACATGTTTCGTATATAAGGAAGAGAAGATTGTAAGCGCAAATTCGTGATATAAATGCATGTGTGTGAGTGTAATTGCCAGTATGTGATAGGTAAACTACAATAGGATAGGGGTGATAGCAGAATGATCGGTTATGAAGGATGATGTAATGTTGATCATAGAACTGTCTAAGATACGGTGGAATCTAAGATACTGTAGCCTGAGATATAGGCTAGGATATGATAAGCTAGATAAATGAATTGGATAGGAGTTTACGAAATGTTGTGAAATAGTAATTGTGTAAGAGTAGCTTAAAGTGGCTAAAGTCAATTGTGAGAGACGAGTTAAGTAACGAGGAAGAGTGCAAATGACAGAACATAAAAGTATTTAGGAGGCTAAGTGAGGTGCATTCCACACAGCCTCAGTAGTGCGAAGTGCCGTGTTAGTTAAAGGGGAATAACACTGGATATTAAAAATTGTTCAATGTCAACCAAACTTTTTTTTCTAGTTGTATATAAAAAGGGCTGCAACTGTTCCAAGTTTCAGTATCGCACCCTAAATAGAAAGGGAGAAAAAAAAAATAAACGAATTTTACACATTTTTAATAATTCAGTACAACCACAAGTTTCAAATGTAAACATTTCTATGACACTCCTCTATCACATTAGCATATAATAAATGATTTGTAAAAGGGGAGTATCCAAAATATGTTTAGTTTTACTAATACAAATAGTCAAAGTTCCCCAAAAATTTATGTTAATATTTCATGTTTCCAAATATTTATAAAATTAATAATTAAACTGAGAAATAAAGTATTTTATGGAGATTGTAGAGACATAAACTCTACATATAAGGTGTAAGTTTCCTGTAAAATGAATGAAAATAGAAAGAGGACTAGCAATTTTATGTTACTTGACAATAAATGAAGTTAAAGATTCTGCCACCTGTGGTTGAGGCTGACATCAACCAATTTCCTCCAAAATTGCCACCCTTAGATATAGTGTCGGAAAATCTGACACCATTTAATAATATTACATGCAGGCAGATAATATTGCTGCTGCGTTGTATAAACAAGTTACCCATAGAGAATTTAACTTGTAGTGGAATTTCCGTCTATAGAAAACGGGATATCATTACCACATACTATTATAAATTCACCACCTATTATGGTGGGAATTATTCTTAAATACATTAGTCTTTGGACTTTACCATCATTAAAACATCTCATATAAATTAACTTAATTATCAGAATTAAAATAGAGTAAATGTGATCCTTCTATCACTTACTGTCATCTGGACAATGTAAGTCAGTAGCGTCAGTTGTGAGGGAGTGGTCAGCCATTGTTATTGTTGTTAGACCACAGAGTCGTGGAGGAAATTCGGTTCCTATAAATTCTCTTGGACGAAGTGTTATGGAAGATCAGAGTAGTGATCTGCCATCATCAACATGCTGTCATCAATTTCAAGGGATGTGTCTTTCCGAAACCCGTTTATCTTTCATTTATGGCCATTAATGTCAGTAGATATAGGGTGTGACGGTTAGATCACAAATGATCGACTCAAACAAGATAATTAAGCCTAGGTCTTTATGGTTCCTTGTACAGTGTTTTCTCTGATATAGCTGTCATATATTAGGATTCTGGCTTCATAGCTAGTGCCCTTTTGACAGGTCAAGACGAGGAAGCATGCTTTGTGTACCAGTTACTGGGTGATGGAAGCTACCTCAAAGAGGATAATTTAGTGTCTACATCCTAGTTATACCTGGTGGACTAAGGCCTGCTGTACAAATAAGATAAGGAACCTCTTCAATGTATGTAGTCTAATACTGTAGTATGATTGGCTGCATATATATAAATTTAATATAAACCCCCCTAATGTGTAGAGGATCGATTTGTGAGATTATTGCAGAAATACAGTCCACTTAACATCATACAAATTGCTATCGAAGTATACAAATTAACGTAAATATAAATTCTATATAAATTAAATAAATATAAATCTCACAGGTCGGTTCCCACATATAGGGTTACGTTCTGTATGGTTTATAAGTTGCATGCAAATCGCCCAATAAAAAAATGCGAGGAAAATAATTAGAGAAAAATCTAAAAATTTTTTTAATTTGTTAGACAAAAGTAATTATTAAAATACTTTGTTATATGCTATTGTGATAGCTTAGAGTCATAGACATGATTTCAGTTGACACTTGTGTTTGATGAAAATTTTTGACCATTTTGGAAAATTCTTGACACATAATTCAATATTTTTTCTCTCTTCCTATTTATGCTACGATGCTAAGACTTAAACCAGTTCAAGCCAATTTCATACACAACTAGTCAAAAAAGTTTGATTGAAATCGAACCAGTTTTCAATTATTGCATATTTAGGCGTTATGCACCCCCCCCCCTTAAGAAATATGAAGAACTGATTGATATTTGGTAAATATCTAACTGGATAAAGCGAAAAAAAATTTAAGAACATTGGTGGTATGAAATAATGAGATGATACGCATAAATACACGGACGCAGTTTCACAATTATATTTAGGTGAATGGATAATTAAAAATGCTTAATAACTAACTATAATATATAATTTGAACTAGGTAAGCAATTAATTTGTTGACAAACCGTAATGCAGTTGATAATACATAACAATGAACTAGTTACTGAAAGGAAGAAGTAAAAAAAAAATGAGATTTTGCAAGTATATGAACTTGTAAAGAAATGTGAATCTGAATTGAACTGAGTGAGAACATGTAAGAACCAGTAAGAATAAGAAAAGAGAGCAGAGAACATGGGAAGAATATGAAATGAAGTATCTGAGAACACGAATAACGTGTAACAAGATGAATATAGAACATGCAAGAATATATAAGAATATTCTAAGAATGAGAGAATATTTTAGAACACACCAGGAACATGAAAGATTATGT